>NW_027176981.1:0-172500 GCF_023349555.1 Cebidichthys violaceus | reverse complement strand
AATCCAAGATTCTCCAAAAACAAATATTCAATTTTCAAGATGGAAGATCTTTTTCAAATGGCTTATCACTCTTAAATTTTGTTCACAAAATTGTTAAAAATCTGTTAGTGAGCACTTCACCTAATCAAGCCACCTGACAGGTAGCTTATATATATAAGATACTGATTAAACAGAATGATTATTACACGGGTTGTGCATTGGGCTGGTCACCATCAAGTCTTTCTAAAATGTGCAGTTTTATCACACAACACAATGTCACGGATACTCAAAGTTTTGAGGGAACGTGCCATTGGCTTGCAGGACCGTCCAGCAGAGCTGTTGCCTGTGAATTGAATGTTCATCTCCGTCTCCAATTTCGTTTTGGAGAATTCGGCACTACATCCAACCGGCCTCACATCCGCAGACCGTGTGTAACCATGCCAGCATAGGACTTCTTCATTTGCAAGATGGTCTGAGACCAGCCACCTGGACAGCTGACGCAACTTTTGATTTGCACAACCAAAGAATTTAATCAAAGCTCAGCTGTGTGCTTGTCGTCCACAGCGGAGTCTCAACTAGACATCCGTCTGACGTCGTCACCGACTTGAGTGAGCAAAAGCTCATCATCGATAATGTCTGTTGCCCTGGAGAAAAGTTCTCTTAGCAGCTGAATCCTGTGTGTAATTTTTTCGAGATAGATCTGCCCATTTTAGAGTAGCCATTTTATTGTAACCAGCCCTAGACACGCCGGTGTAATATAATGAAGCTGTTTAATCAGCATCTTGATGTGCCACACCGGTCAGGAAGATGGATCTTGGTGAAGGAGAAGTGCTCACTAACAAGGAATTTAACAAATTTGTGCATAATTTCTTCTTTTATTTCAACTTGTGAAAAATAATAAAACAAAAGCGTTGCATTTAGATTTTTGTTAAGTGTATACTTTGATTAAGTCCCTGTTTTGTCAGCTTATTTTAAATCATCGCTGATATTTGATTATTTCTCATGACTAATGGCTTTATAAAAGTAGTGTGTTGAAGACACGCATGGAGAGCAAGGACATAAAACGCTGTGACCTGAAATGAGGTCAGCTCATTTCCTGTTGAAATACTAAACCTTGCTCCAGTTTTGTTTTTCCACAGTATTACACTATCAAGCCTTGATCATCTGAAAAAGTGACTCATGTTGATTCATTCATTCATAAATAATTCTGTCACTGTGGGTTAAGGTTAGCGGTTCTGTTGTTTCTGACTATCTCTGTCATAGCTGTGAATGGAGAGCGCTCTTCCAGCTCCAAGGTTCCTGAAAACTCTGAGGAGCGCAGTGGGAGAGAGAGGCTGAGTGGACTGGTTGTAGTGGGACAGAGAGACTGAGTGGACTGGTTATAGTGGGAGAGAGAGGCTGAGTGGACTGGTTGTAGTGGGACAGAGAGACTGAGTGGACTGGTTATAGTGGGAGAGAGAGACTGAGTGGACTGGTTATAGTGGGACAGATAGGCTGAGTGGACTGGTTATAGTGGGACAGATAGGCTGAGTGGACTGGCTATAGTGGGACAGAGAGGCTGAGTGGACTGGTTATAGTTGGAGAGAGAGGCTGAGTGGACTGGTTATAGTGGGACAGAGAGGCTGAGTGGACTGGTTATAGTGGGAGAGAGAGGCTGAGTGGACTGGTTATAGTGGGACAGAGAGGATGAGTGGACTGGTTATAGTGGGAGAGAGAGGCTGAGTGGACTGGTTGTAGTGGGACAGAGAGACTGAGTGGACTGGTTATAGTGGGAGAGAGAGGCTGAGTGGACTGGTTGTAGTGGGACAGAGAGACTGAGTGGACTGGTTATAGTGGGAGAGAGAGACTGAGTGGACTGGTTATAGTGGGACAGATAGGCTGAGTGGACTGGTTATAGTGGGACAGATAGGCTGAGTGGACTGGCTATAGTGGGACAGAGAGGCTGAGTGGACTGGTTATAGTTGGAGAGAGAGGCTGAGTGGACTGGTTATAGTGGGACAGAGAGGCTGAGTGGACTGGTTATAGTGGGAGAGAGAGGCTGAGTGGACTGGTTATAGTGGGACAGAGAGGATGAGTGGACTGGTTATAGTGGGACAGAGAGGATGAGTGGACTGGTTATAGTGGGACAGAGAGGATGAGTGGACTGGTTATAGTGGGACAGATAGGATGAGTGGACTGGTTATAGTGGGACAGAGAGGCTGAGTGGACTGGTTATAGTGGGACAGAGAGAGGCTGAGTGGACTGGTTATAGTTGGAGAGAGAGGCTGAGTGGACTGGTTGTAGTGGGACAGAGAGGATGAGTGGACTGGTTATAGTTGGAGAGAGAGGCTGAGTGGACTGGTTATAGTGGGACAGAGAGGATGAGTGGACTGGTTATAGTTGGAGAGAGAGGCTGAGTAGACTGGTTATAGCAAAAATAAATTAGCACAAAGTAAGAGCCTCTCTAAACTAACCGTCGCTAAAGAGAACCTCTTTATGAGTCACCAAGCACTGATAATCTAGCAGCAATTACCAAATTCTGTACTTCAATCACAATGATACCATTCCTCTGTATGCTTCTCTTTTAAATTATCATTTGATGTCAGCTCATGTACTGATTAAGATCTTAAACTCAGAGAAAAGAGAACACTGAGTGATTTTTGAGCTCCAGTTTATTGCTGTATATTTACATTCGCTGTATGTTCATTGCTTTTCTTCTGTACCTCCATCTCTTCTAACATCAGATGCAGTTTCCTATATTGTAGCAATATTTTCTGTTCTTCTAATCAAGTGAAGTGTCCCTGAATAATTACATTGATACATAAACACAAACTCATTCCACTGCTGCAAATAAAGAAGAGTCAGTAGTTCTGTAGTGCAGATTACTTGCTGTACAATGGTGGCTTCTACAAAGGTAGTTGCGACAGTTGTTGCCTGGGGAGCCTTTTGTATAATCTGCACTCACCCTATGTTTACCATACTTGTCATTACGGTGTGCGAGCAATTGTGATATGGAAACTACTCTGCCATACCATTCAATGTTTTGCCTTTTTTTTTTTGGTAAAAGAAGGCGACGATGACCTCCTTCCATTCTGCCGCTGCACTGTGCAGTGTGACAACCTGCACCACCATGCACCAACTGGAATAAAATGTGTTATTTCCCTAAGGATCAATGTTACTGTTGAAGAGCAAGCTGACGCTTGTCCTTCTCACACAGCACATATGCGGTTTACATTGTTAACGGTGGCAGATTTATTGCTTGAAATTCATAATTACTTATTTTAATTATTTACCAAAACAACATTTTCTCTTTGCTGACGACTCCAGATTTTACGGTTCAATCCCTTCTTAAGAATTTTGCATATTTTGTTTCGGAAAGGCTAAAAAAGATGCACCACCCTGCTATAAAGTGTCTTACAGTCTCCTGCACACTGCTTCAGTGTGATGGGAAGAAATCCAAAGCCTGGCAGACCTGTCGTGCCTATTAGCAATCGCTAAACTATGACAATCACTGTTCGGGGGAGGAGTTTAGTTTGTTTAATTGCAGAAGCCAGTGCTGTAAATTCTGAATACAAAAATCGAGTGAACACTGGATATCAAACATACCTTTTAGAAACTCTGTCGTTCAGTATGTGAACTGTTTATTTTGCTTACTTTTTAGTGATCTATCACATAAACAGCTGTTCATTTTCATTCCCCCCTCTCACAGTCAATTATTGTAACCCTTTTTTTGAATTGTGCTCATTTCAAGAGAACCCTGGAAATGGGAACAGCAGTGAATAGAATCATTCAGTGAATATAAAGTTTGTGTGGCAAACAAACTCAAGGTAAAAATCTTTTTTTAATCAACGCTCCTTATAATCATAATAAGTCTTTATTTTTCGACCATAAAAGCATATAATCAGTCATGGGGAAAACTTTAAGTGAAGTAAAATGAAAAGACTGTAAGTAATGTTTCTATGTGTTTCAAGAGTACACAGATGATCTATATTTGATATAATATAATAAAATGTATGTAATATAAATAAATATGAAAAACAAATATAATATATATAAATAAAATAAACAAATAAATACAAAAACAACCAAATATAATTCAAAATGTTTGCCTGTTTTGTTGTATTGTTTCCGTACAGTTGACGATACAGCCTTCCACTTGTGTTGGGTCTATACTGGACTCGTTTTTAAAGAATCTGCTATTTTTAAATTATATTTATATTTATTCATTTTTTTTCTATCAGCTTACAAGTTCCTCTACTTTTAAACAAAAAAAGGCTAAAAGGTGAAACAAGCTGTTTATCAGTGGTTTAAAAAAGCAAGCCTTCAAAAATATGCCTAAAGCAACATTTTTTGCAACATGTATTAAATATAATACAGAGCGTTGGATCCACACTAAAAGTGTACGTTGACGCAGAAGACCATGAACTAGAACCATGCATACACCTGCTAGTACGCAATTTCCTTTAATGAATCCAAAAACAACTTGGAGCGCGTGGATCAGCCTCATATCCCGCCCTCTACACGCCCACATTCAACCATGAATGGTCAATGCAAAGCACCTCATCAATGCTTCTGCATAGAAATGTTTCTGCTGATTCATGGTTCTTTAGTGATGTGGACAACTGCTGAGAGGAAGACCAGAAATCGAGGTGCTTGTGCCTCTTTCAGGCCCTGTTTTGTACGTAAGCAACAGTTACAAATGAAACCCTAATGTTCCAGATCAGAGATCACCAATCAGATCGCACGATAATATGACACAGATACGAAGAAGTTAAAGTCTTAATCCAGACTAAAAGCAGCACAGTTTAAACTGCCAAATGCAGAAAGCACAGCTGGCAAAAAATCACAGACCGTGTGAATGTGTAAATTAACAGATTTATAATATCACTGCCCCATATCGTGAATATATTCTTTTATTTATTTTTCGTCTCCTGCGTTTCACACCACCGGGGTTGCATCTCAAAGTATAAAGCTAAAATATTGTCACACACGCCATGATTTACCCAAGGGGATGATTAAGTAATCTTCTGTTCTATTATAATAAAAGATTGCATCTCAGCATCACATTAACTTCCACAAATGTAATTATATTCAGATGTATTTGTACCCTGGATGGGGCAGCGATAGTATTATTATAAAGTAATCATTCACACGGTCTGCAATCATTTGCAAGCTGTTCTTTAATTTAGCAGCTGCAACTGTGTTGCTGTCAGCCTGGATGGTTTGTTTAACTACTTCGTATTTCTTTAAAATTACAGTTTGTTCCGTTTGTGAAAAATGACGCTCTGCTGACAGCAGACTTGTCCATGTTTGTGATTGGTCATACGCTGCAAACAAAAGCCTTTTATGTGAACACGCTCACTGCCAGATAGTGAAACCCTGGGTTGACTTACGTACCGAGTTGGTAACCACTGTCGTAGGACCGTTTAGCAGGATCGCAGCTGTTAGGGTTAGTTAAGCCCGATAACCAAAAGATACCCTGGGTGTGTTGAACTCGTAGTAGGTAGTAGTAGTAGGCCTCTGGTCCGGGAAGGTTTTTGCTCAGAGTCTCTGCTTGAAATCACATGAAAAACAGCTTTAACTAATCAGCTCCTATTGACATTAAGCTCTAAATTCAGTCAGGAAGACTCTTCTTTGACCTGTAGTTTATTTCTCTCACACACTGCCAATTTAAAAACAGTGATAAGCTGGTCACATCTATCCAATAGCACACCGACACACCTACATTGTTAGCCTATCACCTTGCAGCTGTCTCTTTTAAATAAGACCCTCTCTAGTACGGTCATTCTGCTTTTGCACGTGCTCCTCCTCCTCCCCAGCAGCGCCCAGTCTTCACGGATTCATCAGCTTCATCATCATCATTTATCTTTCTACTGCTGCTCAGGGCAGACGCCCCTCGATTAGACATCTCCCTGTAGACTTTCTGTCAATTCTTAATTATCACACATGATCTGATATAATAAATATTTGACTTTACTTCATTCACTCGTCTCTCCGGATTGAAATACCGTCACTCCATAGTTAATAGTCAACAATGAGCGTTACAGATTATCAGCTGGGGGAATAGTTTTGCAAACGTGTTAAACAGTAACTTTACATTAGTAATGCCACCGAACGAAGCCGTGCAATACCAGCAGCACAAACTGTGTGCATCAAGTTGCGTTTTTAAGGATCCTATGGAAGCATTTGAGGACAGCGACGACCTTGTTGAGTGTACTTTAGAAACTTTGCAATTAATGAGAGCACGTTGTTAAGCATCAGAGACGGACCGTTCACCTGGCAGATGTGGGTGTTCTCATCAGCACTGTGATTCTCTCCGCTTTGTGCATCATGAACTCACCGGTGATGGCAAGCGTACCATCCTGTCTCTCTTCAAGGTCTACAGTAATGTTTGTCTGCGCCTTGTGATTCAGACCTCTTTTTAAGTAATCAAGACATGATGGGTTATGTAAAAGAATTATTCCCTCCTTTTGTCTTCTCTTGTTTTTCTTTCTCTGATGAAATTGTATTCACCTGAGACTCAAATTGTTTTACATTTTATCCAGTGTGCTCTGCCTAAAGTTTCACGTAGGAAGAAGGAAACAGTGACAATAAGAAGGTCAATCACTGAAATGCAAGTCTCGTTGGCAGAGATGTGTTTCATTAAGGATGAACTGAGTCTGTTTTGTTCAAATCTGCTGACAAAATCCCAAAGATTATCTCACAGCATACTAGCGGTCCCAGACCGAGCTTGCATAAAATGTTCTTATACGGCCACATGTCATTTGTCATCCTGAATATATTATAAAGAAAATAAATAAAGAACAAATAAGTAAATAAAACATTTAAAGAGATATAAAGACAAATTGATAAAATACATACAAATGTTGGAAATATACAGTAAGTTATATGTCAAAGAAGAATAAAGGGAACAGTGACGATAAGATAGACTAACACTCAAGTTCAAGTGTTGTTAGAGATGATCGATTTGGTGACTGGTGCAGACAGGAAGTTGTTCACAGCAATTGTAGCTCAGGCCGCTACCTTTCTGAATCCAGCAGGGAGACGTTGAGCAAAGTTAAATCTGATTAAAAATCCACTTATGTGTTTCTGTCCTGTACACACAACTGCCCAAATCTCATAGAACTACAGTTACCTGTAGACAATATGTGATTTTTCAATTTAGCCTTCGACTTCTGTGTTCCACTCAGGTGTTGCAAAGGATAAACAGATTCTGTTTTACTCAAATCTGCTGACTAAATGGATATGAAAAGTGACACAACTTAGTAATAGCCCCAAGAAGTCTACACTGAGCTTGTATAAAATGTTCTTATGCTGCCACATGTCATTTGTCGTCCTTCAGACCCTTCCTTTTGCTCTT
The DNA here is from genome assembly GCF_023349555.1 of Cebidichthys violaceus. NCBI lineage: Eukaryota > Metazoa > Chordata > Actinopteri > Perciformes > Stichaeidae > Cebidichthys > Cebidichthys violaceus. The sequence goes on along the minus strand of NW_027176981.1, from coordinate 165,182 downwards.
ATTTGAATTCGGTCTTCATGCTGAGAATCTTAACCGGCTTCTGAATTTAAATACAAATTGTTACATAAACTTCTCAGAAGCCAGTTTAATTTTCCTCCAAGAAAAGTAACAAAGCAGCAAGGGACTATATGGCGACAGATGACCGCTGTATGATCAATAATTTGTGGTGGTTGTCACTTCACAATACATGACACAGACATGCCTAATCCTAACCTCCTGTAAATATCCCATTGACAAGATTGTAATCAGTTGTACATCTGTTTTGTACAATAAACTGTTCAGTGAGCCTGTCACTTTAAGGCTATAATAATATAATCTCAGCAAAGATTATAAAATAATACAAATCAAGTTTTAGATACTATTCATGGACTGTATTTCTTCTTGCAATATCTATTCAATATTTACATTTTGTAATTAGCTCTCTAGACAGTAGTTTCCAGTGCTGGTGGCGGAGTCCGCCATTTCCTTGCTGGATTCAAATGACCTACCTACACATGAGGGATTCACAGGAAACAATGTATGCATACAACCCAGCGCTACCCTTTGTTATTTTACCTCATTCATATCAGCCTCACTCTTTACAGTTCAGCTGTAATCAGAGCATTATTGCTCAAACACAGCCGTGTTAAACCCCCACTTGCTGTTACTGCCGGTCACAGCCAAAACAACAAAGACTGAAAATCCTACTGATTATAACTTTGAAGTCATACTCATACTTGTTCCTTTACAGAGCGTGCTCGTCTGGATTCACATCAGTTATAATCAATTCCAGCAGTGGCCCGCTTTGACTGAGAAAAACAACAAAAAAGTGCCCAAATATCCAGCAAATTGCCTCAAACTGTTCATCAGTATGCTCTGTGTGTTTCAGACTTGATTTCTGCTCTCACGCTCTCGCTACGAATCTAATAATTTGTAAATTGTAATGTAAATTAGATGAATTCACAGGAATTTGTTCATAGATACATTCTCTATGCGGCTCTCGAAAAGCCTCCTTTTCCCCACAGAGATGTGGCTCCACTGTCAACAAGTGTGTCTGCCATTCCCACGACAAGCACACAACACGCATATTCACAAAACAACTGCTGACGTAGGTAAGTATCATACATTTTGCTTTCAGCAGTCATATGGTTGCAAACTAATTTCACGGGGGAGGATCAGCACTGCTGCTGCATGTCAAACAGTTTGTGTAATGTCTTTGCATAACCGAGACAAAGTGTATGTTTGTATGTGGAGGTCACAGTGGCCTGATCCAGGGCAAGAGTTGAAGGTGTGTGTGTGTGTGTGTGTGTGTGTGTGTGTGTGTGTGTGTGTGTGTGTGTGTGTGTGTCTGTGGGGTGTAGCTTTAGACCCAGTTTATTCTCAGGTCCATGGGAGCCAGTGAGTGTATTTTGTAATGTGTGCTAGAAAAAGAGAGGAGGGAGGTAGCAGGAAGAAGAGACTGGCTGGAAGAGAATCAGCGCTTGAATGTGTGAGTGGAAACGTCTGCAAGTTAGCGAGGGGAACAGAGGAATGAGGGAAATGGTATTTTATGTGTTCATTTTGGTATGCGTTTGTTCATCACAGACCGCACTAACTCCCCCGGCAAACACCGTGCGGCCAACTGATCGAACGCTGCCGCTCTGTGCTTGCTGTGACTCATTCTCCCTCCTCAGACTGGCAGCCAGAATGAAAGGCCTCTTTGCGAGCAGCCTCCGTCACTGCGACAGAGGCCTCTGGTTGACAGACTCAAAAAATTACTGTGATCAAATTAGAAAACCACGTTAATGTCCTCCGATGGGCGGACTGAAAAGAGCCTTCCACAGAGAGATGACGCATGTGTCTTGGTGGCGAGGGAAAGATGAGGAAGTTGAAGCCTTTTCTTCTGTCACATTCAGTCTTAATGGGGTAATGTATTCGGTCGTGTAACCGTAAGGTGTCACCTTTAACATATTCAATGTGGGACTGTCGTTAAAGACTTCCTGAAGCTGGCGCCATATATATATAACAAGGACTGCAGCAAGAATAACTGCAATCCAAAATCTATTTATAGTTCATTAATGGTCGAATCATGATTTATTAAATATGCAGAAGACTGCTAATTTGACTTTCTGTTCATGTTTGATGGAAATGGCCTTTTCAGCGACGGCCTACGACTGGCGCTCGCAGACATTTTTTTGTATCACGTTAATGATCTTACATTGTTGTCATTTCCCATCAATCTGCTGCGACAATCAGTCGGCAGCCGTCAGCTGTATCGATCTACGGTGACAGGGCCACTCTCTGTTTACATGCAGCGCTCAATGGCTTCTCGCCTCATTTGCCACTAATGGCGGGGGAGGGAGGAGAGGGGACAGCTTACGGAGGGTAAGATGGAAAGAGGTTAGGAGAGCTGGTGGGGGGGGGGGGGGGGTGGGGGGGAGAAGTTAAATGGTGTGATGAATTAGCAAAGGCTTTTAGAAAGGAGAGGGAAGGTAAGGGAAGGGAAAGAGATGATGAAGAAAGGTGTCAGTGTGCGTCGAATGAATTAGGTCTTAGGTTGTCCCGCCATGTTTTAAAGTCAAAAGACCCCACTGGAAGAAAGAGGGACAAGATGTGAAGAATGGTACACATTGAAAGAAGACACTTTCTCGTCTCGTCACATTCTCGTCACACTTTCAGACAGTGCCTTCTTTATTGAGTTGGACTTGAATGGATGCAAGTTGTACAGTATTCATGTCTTTCTTATGCAAATGACTGTTTTGTTGTCTTTATTGTCCTGTTGCCATGCACCTGTCACTTTGACTTCCTTGTGTATTTGCTCTCTGTTTACGGTTTTATGGGAAGAGGGCCCCTTAAAAATAGATCAAGAAATGCATTTAGCTGTCACCGCATAACTGCTTGTTTACCTGTCAACTGGGAAGAGGACGAGTTTGCAGCACGTGCGTCTAGAACAACAACATCCGTTACTACACAGCATAAGATATGCGTAACCCAATGACAGCCTGGATTACAAGAAACCCCCGAATACACACTATCAGTTCATCTTGTTTGTAAATATTCTGTTAGCAATCATTACTGTAAGTCACAGTACGTAGGGATCAATGTGTTCTTTGCGTAAGTTAATTGGCGTAAATGAGCTCTTTGTGTAAATTACAGCTGGAGGGAGGGACAACACCATGTAACAAATCAGAGGACGGGTTGTACAGTACCAAATAGTGATGAGTTTTAGGATCATCAGCCGTGCCAATTCAGCTGAGCTGACGACAGCGGTGCCAGTTTATAGCGACGTAAACAAGAGGGTGATCTCCATTGTTTCCCTTGATACATGTGCTGTGCTTATCAATTTCCTGTCCTGCGTTATTTGACTCATCACTATTGAGATGTGTTGCACTGGTCTGACGCTGTATAATGAACTGGCCAACAGGGTCCAGCTCAACAAGCCAAACCTCATAATGGTACAGGGAAAAGAGACGAGAAATAAGATGCAGATTAGTTTTCCTAACTGGTTGCAGATGGACGGATGGGTGGATGATTGGATGGGTTGATGAGTGGATGGATGAATGGATTATTGTGAACAGGGTAAATGGAGAGATGGATGGATAGGGAGCAAGAAAATTGATTTATGATGCTAAATTTGGCTCATGAATGTAAGATCTGATTTCCTTTTTACAGCACAGTTGGTTTCTGTGCAGAGTGGAAGCCTTGGTATATACTTTTTTTGAAGGCCAAGCTGCTCTGGAGGCAAAAATAATATCATGTCAAACCTCAGTCAGATCCAATGACCCATAGTTTCATTTAGTATGTTAGACTGAACCCCCGGGAAACCAAAATATGGGTTGTGAGAGCTAGGAGACACAATTACACCTATTATGATGATGGAAGTCAGCTTGTTCTGGCTTTGATTTGGTTCATTTTTAAAGCCGTGTTCATTGATCTTTTTGGCTGCTTGAAAGAAATGCAGGACATGTTATCACAGTTGTTGCACATCCAGCAGATATGGTCTCTCTGTTCACCTGAGCAGTGAATGTCCAATATTTACTCACCTTTTTAGCTCCGTTTTGGTCTCCACCAACTCCCGATGAAAACATCTGTCTCTTAAGCTGCTAAATGATCCGCAATGTTCACCAGCCAATCCCTTACTTTGTCTGTCTTCAATTTGGTGCTGAGCAGGTAGCATACAGTTGGATTTCAAGAGTTGTTTTGCAACTGCCTTCAACTTAATTATAGTAGAGTGGTGAGAGCAAATCAAAACGGTAAAGCCATTTAACCAAAAGCTCAAAGTCACTAAAGCAACACATTCTCACTTCCAACTCTTGGAATATTGCAATTGTTCAGTGGGCCCCACGCGTCAAACTATGACCCTCTGAGTAGTCTAGTTGTTAGATTTACTTAGATAACGAAACAACTGGGTTAGGTTTAGGATACGATTGTGGTTGGGTTAAAATAAGTATGTTCATACGAAAAATAAGTATTGTTGTGAGTTACGTAACAAAACTATGGTAAAACAATTAAATGTTGACTTGGTTTCACACGGGACATGAACAGCAGTCTGTGATGACCCCTCCCTTCCACCAGGGGTCTGTGTCCTGTTTTCTCCTCAGTTTGTCTTTCAGGATGTTAATCGGCCACTGATGGGCGACACCTGAGCCTGGTTTGGTCCCAGCTATAAAGGCTGCCCCTCTTCTTTGGCTGGATCTCCTCTCCTCCCTGCCTGCCTCCTGTTTGGAGGACCTGGCTGCTGTTTTGTTTTGGATTGTTAGTTTAGTTATTGGTTCCTTAAATAAATATGTATTTATTACTTTTAACTCGTCGTGTCTCCCTCATGTTACGGCCTTTTGAGCCACGACCTGGACGACAGTTCTGTTTGATTGATCTGTCCAACTTACCCTCCAAGCCATAATAAATTCATGAATAATAATAATCTATCAAATAGTATGAAGAATACTTTCTCACTCTTCATACTAGATCAGTTGATCTGACTGTCTAATAATGACACGGGTGGGTTTACATTGGAGTTAGTTGAAAGCCTGGTGGGTCTCATACAGACACTGAAGGGTGCACAGGTGAGTCGGTACCAGATGCTGAGGGCCACTGACCTAACTTCGGTGTTTAATGAGTCGGGCGTGACGTGAGAATAGATTGGCTAAAATGCTCCATTTAGCGAAGGGGAATTGCAGAGTCAGGTGATAATTCACTGTGGAAAGAGTGACCCCTCTCACATTACAAAAAGCAGTATTCCTTGTATCTATCTGTTCATTTTCTACTCGAGATCCCAGCATGCCTCTGTTAAAAGGAAGGAGGAAAGTTGCTAGTCTGTGGCAGGGCTACAGACACATACTTTAAAGCAACACAATGTTTCCAATGTGAGTTTCAGCCCATTGTTTAGCTGTCTGACCTGCACCTACGGTTTCGGTTCACCCTCATTGCTCTCTTTGTGTCGTTTTTGGCTGCAGCAGACATATGTTTTCAACAAAAAAGCTCTCAAAGCCCACCTGCTTGGCACTAAACTACAGACCAATACAGTTTGTGACTATAGCTAGCGAACAGAGTGGAGCATTTAGCAGCTCATGAATCATATGTTTCTTTTAGGGGTCAGTAGAGACAAAAGACAGAGCTAGAAGAGAGTAAATACTGGGCCACACATGCCTCAAGGGGGCCAGAGACACGTCTGGAAATCAATATGAATGTTGCTCCACGTCCTTTGGATGCGTGAATAAGCAACCGTTTGCCGTATCGACTTAAAAGGTGATGATGATATGTCAATGCTGTGTTCACGACATCCTCAGCCCCCAAGTGGCCCCCAAAAAAATGTGAAAATTATTTCAGATTTGAGAACAAAAAGTCTGTTTACATATAGTGGAGTACAGTTCTTCTTCATCTTTTGTTCAGGCCAAAGATGTTGAGTGGACGATTACATTATCGCCCTCAGAACATTCTCCTGGCTGCTGCTATTATTGGCGGCGCAGCATTGTTCTGTGTGGGTGTCTGGCGTTGCCTCATCCTACAGACTGTCTGCAGTACAGACAGACCAAACAAGAATTCAACCTGGAAAAAGACAAACAGTTGAAAAATGTGCTGCAACAACTTATGAGCCATAAGTGAGCATGGGGATGACATCATATGCCTCCATCGAAATGTTCAAAGCCCTTTTACACTCCAACATCAACTTTCAACATTTGAATAGGCACCTCAACAAAACACAATGTTGACAACAGGTTTATGACTCGACAAACTTGACACACAGCGCTGAGCTGCATCTCAAATGAAATAAAATGAGTGTGAACGTGTGTCTGCATGTGCGCTGTTGTGAGTGTTGTGACCAATTACCATCCACCTCTTTGTCTCTCACATGGGGCGTTCACAGGAGCACATGTGTGTTCCTTTAATAACGTCAGGCTTATTTTTCATCCGTCTCTGATGATTCAATGTTTTCACAGGGACAGAGGGATTGTGGGAAAGCAAACGTGGAGACTTCCGCTGGCTGTTGTTTTTCCCCCCCTCTGACTGTAAACAAGAGAAGGAGCTGGAGGAAATGATGCCGTGGGGCTGCTGTTTTGATAGACAGTGTTTACCTGTGCTGAACACCATGTGCATGTGCACGTGTGTGTGTGTGTGTGTGTGTGTGTGTGTGTGTGTGTGTGTTGAGCGTGTCCATGCCGCCTGTGTTTATGTGTAATGTGGGCTTGTGTTTTCATGTGTTTTTCCACGTCCTACAAGCCTAAAAAGAGTTTGGCAATTTGTGAATGTTTTGCACCAATTGCATACGAAAGTGAAGAACTATAAATAAAATATGTAATAAGCATCTGTGACATACCTCATGTATATCTGAAGCCAGATAGGCGTACTGAAGCTCCAGCCCGATACATTTGATACTCTCTCCTCTGCACATGTCCAAGACGAATCACTTTGATGATAAACCTGCTGAAGCGGTGACAGGATCCGTGCACTAATGTTCAACTTAACAGGCGGGTCCTACTGCAAACTCCACCTGGAATGCAGAATCAAGTCGAATTGATTGGCAGACTGTTTACTCACAGCAGCCCCTTGACAATGGCTTAAATGTGTTTGTAGCGCAGAGAAAGGTCGTACAGTCTTTTATTTCCCCTCTGCTTGTTTGATCCTGCTCTATTTTTTCTATTTCAATAATATTCTGTACCAATAGCCTGTGCAATTACATTTTGTGATACTCCAGTGCATGTGTGTGTGTGTGTGTGTGTGTGTGTGTGTGTGTGTGTGCTTGATTGTGTGTATGAAAACACAACCCACACGGCTCCCTGTCTATTCCACGGAAAAGTAAACACAGTCAGCTGTGTGAATGTTTAACTGGACAGCATGTGGAAATGGGTGCGTTTGTGTGCGCCCTGCAAACTGAGCAGACACTGTATGGAACTGACAGGTTTTGCAAAACACTTGATTATACAGTATACCTGTGTGTGTGTGTGTGTGTGTCTGTGTGTGTCTGTGTGTGTGTGTGTGTGTGTGTGTGTGTGTGTGTGTGTGTGTGTGTGTGTCCTTGTGCAGGCAACTAACAAATGTAATGTTCACCATTATTGCTTTAGGTCATGCATGGACAAATAAACACATAAAGGAGTGATACATGGCAGAATATGGGATCGCATTGATCATCTGAGGTAGAATTTCTTCCTCTTCTTCTAGACCAATACTAACAGCCCAGAACCGCGTGTACAGCAGAGAGGTCAGATGTCAGGAACAATGATTCCCGTCATGCCCACAATAATTGAAGGAGCCTCTCTACAAGTCATACATGCAGCGTGAAAAAACAAATCGTTGCAGGTGGTGAGAGGGAGGCGAGCCATTACCGCTGCTGCGGGATCAACAATGACTTCCTTTGTCAACCGTCACGCAACATATTTCCTTCTGCTGGCTCGTCTTTTATGAGTCCTTTTTTTTTTTTATGTAACTCTCCTCATAATGCATATTCCATTCATGACATCTGAATGCAATGCAAGAGGGATTTCGTCCAATTGGGATGATGACACCGGGAGGAGATGATGTTACCCCAAAAGTCCACCCCCGCCAGCGCCATTTTTACACTAAGTGTTTGTATGAAATAAACAAACAAGCATGTTAATTGGTGAGCTTTAGTGGTGCTGCTATGCTGCATTTTTATGCTACGCTAAGCCATATTCTACGTATATACCGTACAGACATGGGAACAATGTTAATCTTCTCATCGATCTTCTCATAATCCGGAAAGAAAGCGATTTAGTGTACTTCCCTTAGTGTCGGACTACTTCTTGACGGTGAGTTTTGCACGATGTAATTGTTAAGAATGAATATCTTCCCATTTAACCTTCTTGTATTCACCCAGAACGTGCTTCAAACCAAATGTATCCTTTCAGGGACATTTGTGAATGAAAAGAGTAAGAGCCTGGAAGGAAAGCCTTGGTCAATGCAAAGAACTAGATTTAGAATTACAACACAGTCCTCTAAACTCTCAACAAAACAATATACAGATTGGGAGTGGTTCGAAACCAATGGCGTAATTCAAAGGATAAAACTCGATTCTCCCGTTAGTTTTCTGTTTGGGTGTGTATACTCCTTCTGTTGTTTACATCTGGAGCTCATAAGCAGCAGGAGAAAGTGAGGAAGAAGAGCAGATGAAGGGCCAAGAAGAGAGGGAAGACGGAGGAGAGGGTCTCAATTATCTTCAGCGGCTGGCTGGATGGTTTGATTTGACACGATGGGGTTCTTGCCTCCGACAGCTTGCAGGCTGATGAACGGACAGCGTGCTCAAGTCAGGGAGCTGCATGGCTTTAAGCGCTTCCTCTATGTCTCCCACCACATGGGGCATCTTCTACTTAACTGATCCACCATCCAAACAAACAGAGGGGGGTCTGAGGAGGAGAGAGGAGACGAGAGGGAATGGAAGGAAAGAGTGAAGGAGAAAGAATACAGGATATGAGAGAAAAAGTGAAGATCACAGGAGAAAAAAAAGTGGAGGAAAATAGCTGACAAGGTGAAGGGGAGAGAGAGATGAAAGGAGAAAGACTTGACCAGAAATAGGAAGAGGACAACGAGAGCAGAAAAGAAGAGGCAGCAAATAATGGGAGGCTAATGAGATGGGGGAAGAAAATTAATAGAATATTGAGAACACTCAAAAGAACGAGACATGAGGCAGGACAAAGGAGAAACAGAGGAAAGAAAGAAAAACAGGGAAGGGGGAAATGGAGATGAAAAAGAGACCAGAGAAAATGAGGGATGAGAAGAAAAGAGGAGCGAAAAGAACAAAAGAGGAAAGAAAAAGAAAAGTGAAGAGAAAAGAATATAAGTTAAAATAAAAGAGCAGAAAAGAAAAGAAGAGAGGAGGAACAGAGGGAGAAGAAAAAATGAATATATACTGTATACTGGATATACACACACACACACACACACACACACACACACACACACACACACACACACACACTTTACAGATGTAAACAAGACTTTGAAAACAACAACTCACAGTTCATGTCTCCGGATCAAAAGACCGGATCAATGAGAATCCTGTGATTTCTTTATTCATATTTATTAACACTGCATCACAGATTCAGTCTTTGGTTTTGATATTATGTCAATAAAATGTGATGATTGAAAAGATGTCTCATAATTGTAATGCTGGGGGGGGGGGGGGGGGGGGGGGGGGGTCGTCTTCTACTCACGTATGCAAGCTATAAACAGCCTTAATATTGTCAGCCAGCAGATGTCTCTGTAAAGCAAGCCTATTCATTTACTACAACGGAGGAGACTAATGCAGGACGAAAGAAACCCTACAGGTTTGGACGCGTAACAGCAGGTCCAAAAGTTTAGGAGTCAAGTTCATTTCTGGGCGAAAATATGGGCTGCAATGGGTGTAAGATATCAATCAGTTGCTTTTATCCAGTGCAAGTGAAACATGAACTACATTTCCCAGGATGCATTGAGCGGGGTTAGAGGTTATCAGGACTTGTGTAGTTCACCCCCCCCACTGCAACTGCTCCCTTCTTCCTCTGACAAAACAAGACCCTTGCACCCCAAATTGTGCAATATTCGTTATCTTTCACACACGTGGATGAGGGCTCCAGGTCCGTCAGCGTTCCCTCGGTGTGTATGAGCAACGCGGCCGCGGTTCGGGACGATAATCCTGCAGGAGAGACGCGTTCTGTGCCGCTGGACTGCTGCGGAGGACTCAACAACGTCGACTATTCAAAGGTAAAAACTGAAACTGTTGCTGATGAAGCCGGCCTGCGTGTCTTAACTTTCACGTGACTCGGTGAAGCCGCTTCAGACGAGCAGCGATGGTCCCGGTTTGACCGACCGAACCAGTCTGCTTCATTTGGTGAGCTCGTGACAGCCGGAAAACAGGCGGTACGGTAGCCTTTTTTTCAAAATAAAAGCTTGTTGTTGTTTTGCAAACCCACAGTAAACAAACGGTTATTCCGGGCAGAATATGAAAGTTAATGTCCTTGCAATACAATATGATTAGAAATTGTATTCTTGCAACACAAATTATATGTTTAGACTCTTATTTTGTATTTAAGCACCATTGTTTTGGTTAGGTAACCTGCATACAGATAGGTTGAAAAAACAAACAAGGTACCTTCTGTGCTACCCATCTTTCAAACCATCATGTGCATCTGTTATTATTTATTCTCATCAATTTAACAATAATATTATTCTGTTATTCTATTCACTGTGTATATAGTGTGCATTTTTTATATAACATCTTTACTCTATTATAATTGTATATATTGTGTATTGTGACATGTGTATTTTTCTTTTTCTTTTTTCTTTATATATAATTTTAAGATTTTTATACCTGTAACCTATTGCTGCTCTGGAACCTATTGCTGCTTGTAACAAAATAATTTCCCCTCGCGGGATCAATAAAGTTAGTATCTATCTATCTATCTATCTATCTATCTATCTATCTATCTATCTATCTAAGTCTGCTTATGTCATGTTGACAATAACAAACCAGGCCTGCAGCATTTCACAATGAAATGAAATGTACTGAAGTTCAGAGCACCCATTAAATTCAACAGGTTAACCCTGACCTGTTGCCTGTTACCACTAGAAAAAGATAAGACAAACTAATCTGACATCAGTAGCTGACATTTTAACCTATTCACCTGTAGGGTCTTGAAAAATGTATGGAATTTTTACGACACATATCTTTTACAAGCTGTTTTCTCAAGCTTCACTTTAGTAGTGCTTACACACGCCGAGCTTTATTTAGATTCTGAATATTTTCACAGAGCAGTTTGTTCATATATAATTCATAGCCTGATTTATAGACCCAGTTGTTGTTAAAAACATGGTGACATATTTATATTTTTTTCTATGGCTGTTGACTATATTTTGTGATTTATTGAGTCATACAAAGACATATCCTAAATTTCCTTTGTCAAAACCTTTCATTTCGACAAAATTAAACAAAAATTTTGAACTTGGCTTTATCCAAAGTTCAGATTTTTATTCCGTAAATGTTTCCAAATTGGGACGATAAGATAATGCCTCATTTGAGTATTTAAACATACAATTTCAGAAAACTTGCGATATAACAGATACAAATCATTGTCTTATGTAACGTTATCAGCTGGGTAAGTTTCAAGGTGCTATCTATTAGATATGAAAATGTTTATAACACCTGTAGTATGCCCTGAAAGTAAAGTGGCGTTTTTGTTCCCTCAGCTCTACCCTCATGGCGAATTCTCTTAAGAACAGGAATCATTGTGAGCGCGTCGTAAAAGAAAAGTCCCACAGCTTATTGTGAAATGATTATTATATTGGGAGATAAGGTCAGTCGAACTGTAAAATGACATGAGCTAATTATGGCTGCATTGCCCTTGTGACATCAACACTGTGATATGAAACACATAAAACACGTACTTTGTTGCTTTTCATCCCCTTGCGTCAGTGGGCGTGAACTGGAAAGCCACACAGAGTCCTCCAGTGTGTGACAGAGAAGGAGCATCAGTCTGTGCTGCTCCGCTTCGTATCAGTCATTAGAATACATTTTTACGCCAATGAGCCATACTTCGTTTAAAAAAAAAAGAAAAAAGAAGCCCTGGGTTGCCCGTCATTCGCTCCTCCCCTTCATTAATAGTGACAATATTGTATGAAAGCTCGTTACTGTGAAATTACTGTGATATTGGTGAGGATAAGAGCGTGTGAGGAGCATAAGTGATATTAAAATAAAACTCAGCCCAGCCACGACCTTTTCACCCTGCTGCCGGCTGGATAGAGATCCAGAAGTATCAGCTGCCGAACCACCAGCCTTCAAAACAGCCTTTAACTCCTTTAACTCATCCTCCACCCTCCATATATACTATTGTTTTTTTCTTTTCTATGTAGCAAATTGGGACTACAATCTAAATTTGGTTGTGCGACCCTGTCGTATATTGATTAATACAAAACCTTGTAACCTTTGTACAGCAGTGCAAGAGTTGTATTATGCAGTAATTGGTCACATTTAGGGAAGAATACGTCAAATTAGAGCAAATGTTGTTTTGGAGCAAAACTAACTGACAGTGTATAGCGCATGTCTTTTGAAAAATAGTATTTCTTTTCAGGAAAAAAAAGTATCTGCCGAAGCTCTCTTTACTTCACTAAAATGTATCTGCCAGTTTCATAGAAAATAACATGGGAATAAGTAGCCAGAAGTGGTTTGAGTACGGTTTTAAAGTGTTTCCATCCACCTGTTTCTATGCTTTGCATTGTCAATCTGTGCACACACAAAAAGGAAACTTTAGATATCGAAAAAACATTTTTATGCTTGTCTGAGGTTGATATAAAAGCCAAATGGAAACAGACTTAACCACTGCAGCTTCTGTTCCACTGATGAGATTGATAACAGTGCTCGAGGAAATCATCAGATCTGTGCGCACAGCGATGAGGTGACTCACTTTCATAAATGAAACAAACATAAATGTCATTTTTCCATCACGTTTTCTTCATGGGTTTTCCACCGCTTGAGGTTCCGTTGGCGCTCTTTTAATGACGTCATCGTCTTCTGCAATGGTTTAGTGGTACCCGACTGGAGAATTAGCGCCACCAACTGTTTATCTCGATGCACTCAACCGCTAACGTTCACATACCAGTAGTGGATGGAAAACAATTCACATTATCTTTTACCCATTTTCTGAAAATATTGTTAAATTTGCGCTAAATTTGGATGGAAGGCCGGCTAATGTTTCCATTCCTGTGCAGACCTCTGACAATATCCAACACCTTTTTATAACCAGCAACCATCCGTCTCTCAATGTAATTATGTGTTTGTGATGTGTATGTTTCAAATGGCTGTTTCTTTCAGATGGATTTGACGCTGATTGAAGGGCTCCTAAAACACACCAACTTCCACGACTCCAGCTTTTGTCTCGCTGTGGTCGCCATCATGTTCAACCCTTTCTTCTGGAATGTGGTAAGAGATACTGGAGATGTTGTAGCCACTAAATAGTTCTGTATATCCTCTTGAATACTTAATCTAGTGTAGCCGAAATGTTTTCTGGTTTAGCACACTGAGGTTTGGAACAAAAAATCGGTACATCATGCTTCATCGTTGGCCGTTTGATTGGCTGTAAGTCATTTTCCAGAAACACACTCCTGATCGGATTTTGGTTGGATTCAAACAAATTCTCTCTTGCATAATTGTATTGGTTTAAAGTGTATAGGCAGCTTAGTATACCGTCACACTTTTTCTACCAAACCTTCATGCTAGAAGTTAAACTTACATTTTTTAAAATTTGTTTTGGCTATGAGTAATCAGCAGGCACTGATCAGTGACTCGCAAAATAAATGATGTATGTAGATGTGCGCATGGAAATACAGCATTGTGCAATAGCTCGTAAAGCGGTAAATGGACTGTACTTGTATAGCGCTTTTCTAGTCTTCCGACCACTGAAAGTGCTTTAACATTACACGTCATCATTCACCCATTCATACACTGATGGCAGGGGCTACCATGCAAGGTGCCACCTGCTCATCAGGACTATCTTGCACATCGGACACATCGACATGGACTAGCGGTGCCGGGGATCAAACCTCCGATCTTCTGATTGAAGGAAGAGCCTGCTCCGCCACAGCCCACATTAACCACCAAAGATTGTGAATGCAACCTAAACAAATTGACATTCCAGATCCATGTGCTGTTAGTGATTGGGTAGATTACATTAGACATATTTAGAAGCCAGATATATACATTACGAGCATACGAGTCACTAGATCAGGGGTCACTAATAGGCGGACCGCGGTCCGGATCCGAACCCAGACGCCGTTGTATCCGGACCCAGGACCTAAAACCGATAGATAATTGAGAATTATTACATTTTGACGGAGCGCTTTTATTTTAACCGGCGCAGCTTTTCCAGCCTTTACGGCTCTTGTTCAGCGGCGGAAATCACATCACGTGATGCACCTCAGCCAATCAAATATGGGTATTCTGACAAGTTTCCTGACTCGAGTGAGATGTAGACACACAAGGAATGAGAACGAGGAAAGAGAACGAGGAGTAGGAGAATTATTACGTGAGTCAGAGAAGTTATTTCACATGACGTTCTCCAAAGACAGAGAAGTGGTCAGAGAGACCAGAGAGACCAGAGTCTTTAAACAACAATGAACAGACTCTTAAAGGTTAATTCTTCTCACGGACAGTTTAAAACCAGTGTGTCTCATATGTTCAGAGACCGTGGCGATTATTAAAAGTGGTAAAGTGAAGTGTTACTACGAGACAAAGAACAACTCTTTTGAGCAAACGTACCAACTCACATCTGAGATGAAGACACAGAAGATAAACCCAAGAGCCCAATATGATCAGAATCCTAACACATGAATTCATTGACCAACTATGATGTTAACAGAGAGAATGGAGCTGAAACAAGTAGTTTAATAACCACAGATAAAGTCCATGCTCACACATTGCTCTTGTTAGAAGATGAGAAAAATATAATATCGTGGCTTTTTTGATTGACATCACTTCACACCTGAATAAACTGAATTTAAAGCTGTAGGGCAATTCAGTGAAATTGATTTTTCTAAAATGAATTACCTCATTTTAACCTGAGGTGAAATGATTTTGTAACTATGCACCATCTCCTCTAAATTCCCATCTGAAATTAGACAAATTGTCTCATGAATGTGATTTGAAGTTAGCTCATGCATGCGATTTTGAAGAGCTTTAATTTTGAAATGCTACATCAGAATGTCCTGGTTCTCTTTGAGTGACACTTTGAGGTGCTTTGCTATTAAGATGCACATTTTTCAAAAGTTTTCAGTTATGTCAGTTATTCTTTAATCCAGCCCTTATTTTACTTGTAATGAGAAGAACATTTATTTATGTATTTCTATGTATTATTTATAATCCATCCACTTAAATTTGAAAACTGAGAATAATAATTGTTAAAATATAATTGATGTGTACTTTCTTTATTTGATTTGACAGTTGTTGGCTACACAGAGACGTTGTTACTACTACTAGGCTTCTTGAATATATATATATATATATATATATATATATATATATATATATATATATATATATATATGGCACTAAATAGCGCAAGTTAGATAAATGTTCCGGATCTTTGCCCGAGGAGATTTTCTCAATTTGGACCTTTTGGAATGTTAATTGAATACCCCTGCACTAGATGCTTACAGCTACGTTATTTGTTGAGTTTTAAACATAGACACTACAAACACATTTTTGACCATTTCAGTGGGAGTCAACACGTTTAATAGCTTGCAGCCAATGATGCCGGTCATGATCCTGTCGGAAGAAACCAACTGGGAACCTTAGTGTTACAAGCTATAGCTTTTGAGAACTGTGTATCTGTCCACAGATAGGCTGTTTGTCCATCTTTGTCAAATCAAGGACAACCGTCCCGACAGTGTCCCTATAGCCTGATAGAACTGTCCCTTCTGTCTATCAGAGAGGGTTAAACTTCATGGACCTATCAGATATTTTATCGTAATTGTTTAGGATCAGGATTAGGCAATCAGGACCGATTATAGTAAATATGTAATAGACTATACATTACATAATATTGCACAGTTATCAGGCCATAAATCATGTCGGTGTTGTGGGTGTTGATAGCTTAACGACTCAGTCCTTGGGGATCATTTGCACAAAGACGTAGGACGAACAGGATCTCTTTTATTTTCAGTCAGATATGCTCAACATATCAAGTGCTTTGCAGACTTGAGTCATACAATTCAAGTCACGTCTTCCTCAGCGATGGAGATTTACCAATCATCCCAATTCTTCAGTTATGCTTTGATCTTCAAATAAAACTGCAATTAACTTAAAGTAGTCATATGAGAAGAAAAATCCCATCTCTAATCCTCTGTCTGTGTTCCTCACCGACGTTCTTTTACTTGTCACTTTTCTGTCATGCGTGGTCAAAGTGCACCATTACTCACAATGCCATTGCTCATGATTAAGACTGTATGAGCTCAAAAATGTATGATGATGGGCTAAAATTGCCATAATTTACCCGCTGCTTCTGAAATTGGTCATTTCACTAGCCGTTAATGGCGACTCATTTGACAATTGACTCTGCAGCAGCCCGGCAGCCCACATGCTCATCACACAGTAGCTCTCACTTTACAAAAGAGACGACAATTATTTGCTTTGCGGCAAATGTCACTGAGTAGCTCTTAGCTCCGACACCTGATCCCAAATCACTCTTTATTTTTGTGCATTGCGCTGAAAGGTTACCTGTAAGTGGCTGTGATGGTGGTTGTTCAGGCAAACAGCATTAGGATGGATAGAATTTATTTGGAGAGGCAGGCGATAAGAGTTCTTTTCATCTCATCTGTTCGAGCTAAAATGTTCTTGGAAGGTGGGAGTGTTTTGGATGGGGATGGGGTTTGAGAAGGGTTTTTATTAGGGAGCTAACTTGTAGCGTTCGCCCTGCACACCCGGTCCAAGGAACATGTTCGTTTATGTTGATGGTATTTTGAAGCGAGTGGCGAAACACATCTCTCACCATCCTTTGTTGCAGGTCACACTGTCACCTTGTTTCATGGCCCTCTGTGTGCTGTGTGCTGCATGTGCTGTGCTGGTACCGTGCTCCTGATAGTGCTGAAGGCTTCACATTTTAGTGCTACAAAAGGCTGGAATGTTCCAACTTGAATGTAAAGATAATAGGCTGGGTTTTTTTCATAGTTTCTTCTGGCTTCATGGCAAACTGTAAGTCCAAGATTCCCTCTCCTTTTTGCTCTGTTTGGTCATCTGAAATCAGTTTTGAACTGGTATTAGCAAATTCTTTTGTATTTTATGTTATATTATATTTCAACTTGCAGTATTTAGGTTGTCTTGGATCCTTGGATCATTTGCCAATGACAATGTTTCACTCTAATCGTAAATAAAGAACTTTTATTTTGAAATCTTGGTCATTTGGGGCTGCAGAAACAAGCTGAAAACACAACACCAACTTTTTACGTTACAATAGGCTTTCTTTCTATAATCATTTTCAATAACATTTCTATTCTATTCCTATTGCTAATCCAATGAAATACTCTTTCTATCCCCTACCACCACACCAAATTCCATTCTCAAATTTAACACTTTAAAGTTTCATAAATCTTTACTTTTCTCAATATTTATTAGTTACTTTTCCAAATCCACATGAACCAGTCTTCACATTGGCATAAATTAGGTCCACTTAACAGCACTCACAGCACAAAAGAAAATAAGTCACTTTTAAAGCTGGCTCCCCTGTTAACTCCCGCTATTTCCTTCCACCAGGAGTGTGTTAACTACATGCTAAGATAATCAGAGCACACAATATGACCGGCTGCTGGTGACCAATGTAGGATTTAAAAGGCTATTTTCGTAAGTAAGTGGAGTCCGGCGTGAAACGCCATGGCTATATTACATCAAGTTCAAAAAACTTCATGGAGAACAACAACAAAACCAAGCTGTTTTAACCTAATATTCCATGGTCTAGCTCAGTTAAAAACAAAAGCACATAATCCGTCAGCAAGTTATCGTCACTTCACTTGTCTCTGCTCTGCTGTGTGTGTGTGTGTGTGTGTGTGTGTGTGTGTGTGTGTGTGTGTGTGTGTGTGTGTGTGTGTGTGTGTGTGGAGGCCAAGACAAACACTGTGAAACACGAGACCAGAGGATATGGCTGATGTTGTGAAATTAGAGCATTTTAGCAATAAATTGTTGCAGCTTTAAGATTTCACCTTTGTAAATGTGGTTGGTTTATCTTTAACATTATAGATCAAACTATTAACCAATTAATCTATACAAATAATTGATGGATTAATCAATAATAAAAAAAAAAGATTGTTAGTTCCAGCCTACTGCCTTTATTTTCTTTTAATGGGAATGACAATGCACCCTATAAACTTCATGAGGCATGCTCCAGAGTTGTGTCTCATTCAGGCCTGTCTTTGACATTTTATACCTGCACACATTCAAACA
The DNA here is from genome assembly GCF_023349555.1 of Cebidichthys violaceus. Taxonomy (NCBI): domain Eukaryota; kingdom Metazoa; phylum Chordata; class Actinopteri; order Perciformes; family Stichaeidae; genus Cebidichthys; species Cebidichthys violaceus. The sequence continues at coordinate 146,812 of NW_027176981.1, read as the reverse complement.
TCTTCAAGGCTGTCTATATGGCTCTTATATGTCTAATCTTTTCAGTTATCTCTTGCACCTCCTCTCTTTCTCCCTTCCCTGATTTAGCCAGGACTCTGTGAGTGAGGAGGAAGCTTGCTTTTTTAGCAGTGTGAGGGGCACGCTGTCCCGTCAGTCGTGTTCTCAAAATAAGAGATGGTTGAAATGACCGGGGACGCTGCTGACATTGTGACCACGAGGCTGAAGATGCTCTGCAGAATGAAACAACCCAGCATGCTGATTACCTTGTGGTACAACATGAGAGGAGGCATTTCATGTTGGGTCTCATTAAGCCAGTCATTGTGTTCCAGGATGGTTTCTACATTTTGCTGGTGCCCAACTATTGGGAATTGAATAATTGGCTTAGAGGCCTTTATGCACTAGTGCAAGACAAATAAACAACACCGAAATGCACCACATGCATTTAGTGAAATAATCGCTGTCATTTTTTAGCATTATTATTTAGCTACTCATGGAGGCCCCAACATCAGTGTTCTGGTTGAGGGGAAATCTCTCCCACCTTAGTATCACTTGAGTGCTCTAAACGCACATGCACTATATACAGTGCCTTGCAAAAGTATCCAACACCCATGGCCTTGTTTATTGGATTTTTTTGCATTACAACCTGGAACTAAAATGGATTTTTATTTGTATTTAATGGACCTACACAAAATACTCCAAATTGTTGAAACAAAATAGGTCCTCTGTTGAAAGGCTTGTTGTGGTGCTATATTATTTACATTTTGTAATAATAGATTTAAGACACTTAGCATTTTTTAATTTTGAGAATTTTTTCACTTCACCAAATTTGACTATTTTGTGTCGGTCCATTACATAAAATCTACATAGAAATCTGTTTTAATTCCAGTTTATTTTTACAAGAAAGGGGACTCCACGGCTGCTCTATAACAAGCAAGGTATATCTGTACTGAACACAGTGTTCCTACTCGCACAACACAGACACATAGCAAGGTCTGTTCCTTCAATTGGTGTTATATTTTGGTGTGCGTGCATGCGCACGTGTGTGTGTGTGTGTGTGTGTGTGTGTGTGTGTTTGTGTTTAGGGGTACATGTAGGGGGACAAAGATCAGGACGTACCAGCTCTCAATTACCACTACTTGACTATCTTTTCACACACAGACAGACATGATGGTTTAAACTATGCCCAAAATATCAACATGCTGTGGTGTGCTTACCCAAAGACTACAAATAAAATGATTTATTAATTTGTGTTCAGGAGGCTGATCAGTCATGTGATATTACTTCTTCTTTAATGATTTGGCTTTGACACTAGGGCTACATACAGTATGTATACTGCGATACTGTTAGCAAGGCCATATGTGTAGATTTTTTTCTATCTAATTTTAGGACAACTGTCATTGTAGTATAGCTTTGGTCAATGAATACGGTGCAGATGCACTTTGTCACAGGGAGCCATCACAGCACAGCGCTGTCATTAGACTGATGCTAATTACACCTGTGCACTGCAGTGATGCAGGGGGTATCATCAGTCACTTCTCGTGATTGCGGCGGTGATAGCTGTGGTGATGAGTGTCATGTGGCAAGCTGATGTATTGTCTTCTATATATATGTGTGTGTGTGTGTGTGTGTGTGTGTCCTGTCATACCTCTGACAGTCCAACTACTGTCTCTATATTTCAACATACCTCCAGATAGTGACTGCTGTGTTACAATGGCTATGATGATTGTCAAATCGTTCCTGATAATGGACAGAAAATCTTGATATTAACATTAAAATCTTACATCCAGGGAAAGATAAGGAGGAATAGAATAATATAAGGCTCCAGAGAGCGGACCTTCAGCCAGCGTGAACCAGGCGGCAACTTCTTAAAAGTAAAGTCAGTGCGGAAGTGCCTTAAACTCGCATTCTCTCTACTGACCAGCAGGGGGCGACTCCTCTGGATGCAAAAATAAGTCAGGTTGTATAGAAGTCTATGAGGAAATTACTCTACTTCTCTCTTGATTTATTACCTCAGTAAACATTGTAAACATGAGTTTATGGTCTCAATATCTGAGTTTCAAGTCTTCTTTAATACAGCATCATGTTTATTCAGTAAATGATGATCCATTTAGAGTAGGTAGACAATAAAGCATGGTAGGCTTTAGGGCGTTTTTTTTTTCTCTACTATGCCGTCACTCCTATGCAGTCCAACTATGGTCACTTCTGTTCACTGGTTGCAAAAACACCAAGATGCTAACAACCAAAATCCAAGATGGCGATGGCTAAATTGAGGCTTCAAAACCGCGGTCCAAAAACCAATGGATGACGTCCAGACGACTACGTTCACTTCTAATAAACTATGGCGCAAACACAAGCGCTGGTGATCTGATCCATCCACTTACTTAAAAAGTAAGAATAGTGTAGACCTGTGTACCCCTGCCCAATTTAACCCCACCATCTCAACTAGTCCGCAAATGGTCTAATTCTCTTGTTATTCTCTTAATGCATTACACGCACCGCTTCCATGTGTGCCAAAGAGATTCCCCACCACTGGCTCACACGGGCTGGAGTGGGACAGAAGAGGTAGTCACATTACATTACAGTCATTTAGCAAACGCTTTTATCCAAAGCGACTTACAATTCAGTATCTATCTATACACCATAGGCACCTGTGCTACGGGAGCAATTTTGGGGCTAAGTGTCTTGCTCAAGGACACATTGACATACGACTAGTGGAGCCGGGGATCGAACCGCCGTTCCTCTGATTGAAGGATGGCCCTGCTCTCCACTTAGCAGGTCAGCCCGTCACATGTAGCACTCCCTCTTCAGCCCGAATATGTTGTCCAAGAAAGGTTAGAAATACATACAAATGCTTCATGGTGTCTTCATGAAAGTTGTCCTCAGTAGTCTTCCCTTGTCGTACTAAATCGTACTGTGGCATAATCTTTATATGTACAGTATGACTTTTTTTCTTATCATTTTGTAGTCTTCATAGGTATATATATTGCAATGTCCTGATTTTGGGTGAAGAGTTAGAGATTTAAACGTTAACGTGGTGTCATAATTAAACATAATGTTAATTTTGTTGTCCCACATGGACAACAAAATTAACATTATGTTTAATTATGACACCACGTTAACGTTTAAATCTCTAACGGATCTGAAATTTGATGACATTATGTAATTTGGTGAAATTTGGTGTCATTATGTTTAATTATGACACACACTGATTAATGAGAAAATATAAAACTGTCATGTCAAGAAGCTTTCTTAACTGTCTAACAGGTGCAACAAAAATAGCTGGAGGGCCAGGGAGACTTTTCAAGCAGACCGTATAGTTCTTCACTCTTAAGAGAGTCACCAGCGTCTCTCAGTGAATGTGGCTCATGTGGCTCATTCGACTGCGAGTGGTTGAAGCAGTGATTGAAGGAGAGCAGCAGCACGTTCAGTCCACCAATCGTCAGCCAGACAGAAACGTGAATGTGCATACTTTCTGTTCTAAATTATTCAAATTGACTGTTCAAGTTTTTGTCTCAAAATACACAGAATGTCCAAGTATATAATCCAGTGTCTGGATTGTCTGGATCTCTTTAGCCTCCATCTGCTTTCATGAAATGTTTTTTTTTTTTAAATTAGAGGTAGATTAAGATACATTGCAGTACAGAATTAAACACTGATGCATTTCAAAAGTTCTACCTATTTTGAAAAAAAAGGAGAAAAAGTTCCTCAAAAAAGTATTATTTTGGTGTGGGTGCTATATTTAGGTATCACGCTGGTATCTAAAAGAACACCTTGCTTATCACCAAAGTTGCAAGAGGCAGCTAGAAGTACTTTTCTTCTTCTTTTGTTCGTTTCCCTTTCCTCTGCTGACATGGAAACCTGTAAATGTTTCTGCTGTAAAAAAACACATGTGGGCCTTTCTACGTGTACACAATGGGCCCTTCTAGTGGCATCACTCTGTGGCGTGGAGGCAGACTTTTTTCAGCTTCAGTTTTTGACTGAGTGTGTTCAGCATGGCATCAGTTATCAGCCGGTTAAATAAGCCGCTGTCTGTGTGCAGAGGATTGCACTAAGAAAACTGAAAAGCTCCAATTCTTAGATTGTAATTACTGAATTTATTTTGGAAAATTACAGCCTTGTTTTATTTATTTATTTTAGTTCAGACAAAGAGTGGGCCAAGAGATGCGGCGACTGCAATTTTCTTGTTTTCAATTTTTTAAAAGTCTGACCTGCGGATTTCGATTTCCTTTATTTTCTTTTTTTGGTTATTTGTGTTCAGGTCATAATTCCCCCAATAATATATTTTTTATGTTGCCGTGAAAACATCGCTTTCAAGCAAATGTATTAATTCAAGTTTATTGCCAAAAACTTTATTTCACAAGATTACATTTCAATACATCGTGATACCGTTATAATTTACCTTCGCCCAATGTTCATTTTTACTGAGTAGAGCATGAACGCATCATAATGCAAGTTCATGCAACCTCCAATAATGTTCAGTTCCTCCAGTAACTGTTATCTTCGTTATGAGCAGGACTGTGCTAGGGGGAAACAAAAAAAAAACGGTAATTGTGATCACTCTGAGCATCATGCATGAGAATTAATAACAATATAATAAGCGTCTTCTTAAGTCAGTTGTTCCAAATGTTTTTGAATTTATTTCGCCATGGCTTATTATGGACTTGCAGTTGTAATACATACAAGCTTTAAGTCTCCTTCACTTGGGCTGATGAACTTCTACACTGACATTGTGTGTGTGTGTGTGTGTGTGTGTGTGTGTGTGTGTGTGTGTGTGACGTTACTGTCTGTGCCTCTCCGTGTCAACATTAAATAGGTTTTAGGTTAGGGCATTTCCACTGTGGTTTGGGCCGATTAGGTTTGCCCCTCTCCCAGCCTCTGCAGGTATCTTAAACTACTCAAATCTGACGTAAATGATTAGATCTGGTCTGGGGCTCCATGTCACGCTGACACTGAGCTGCTGGGAGGAGAGTGGGCAGCTTGTTCTTTTGTGTTTTATATCGCTGGTCTCTGACATCTCCGCTAGAATTACGTGGCCATGACATCAGGCCTTAAGATAACAGAATGTGGGAACTAACTGTGCAACTAGAAGAAAGCTGCGCGAGCTATATTCTGCTGACCTTCAAAACACTGCTCCAGTCCTGCATTAATGGCTTAGATAAATTGCCTGAAAAAGTCTAAAGGTTTGCCACTTTCCTATTTGAATAAACACAGCACTGATTTCACATCCACGCTGTGCCACTTTACCGCTAATGCACAAAGCTTTGTGTTAAATAATAAGACTGGTCCTTATTCACAGTGCATCTCCAGGCAAAATGAAAATCGTACCAACATTTTATACCCAAAATGAAATCAACACAGCACTCCTTTCACGTTCCTGCTAATTAACGAATGATTGCATGAAAATAAGACAAGATAAGATAAGATAATAAGATAAGTGAGGTTCTTCTTCACCTGAATTCAGGACATTTTTGTTTTGCAAGTCTGCTCTTTGCTGTTGTTGCAGTTTAGACGTTAATATTGCGGTCGATCATGCTTATTTATTTGTTGGGAGGCCAAAATCGTGATCACGATTAGTATTCTTTTCATTGTGCAGCCCTAGCGTGTACATTTCACAACCTTTGGCCCCCTATTCAAAACAATGTCAGCGTTATAATAGGCACATTCTCTCTCCGTTTGTATCAGTCCCGCCCCCGTATGCTATATGAATGAATCTCTTTTTGAATCTCAGCTGAGAGGTCTACTTCAACATTTGTTAAAAGGTTTTTTTAAATTGATTGCACAGACTAATCCGGATCAGTAGTGTATTTATCTTTATTTATACTAAGCGTCATTATCACACGTCTTGACAAACCTTACTGTGAATGTTTCAATGAGTAAATTAAAATAAATAAATAAGGTCTGTTGATTACAGAAGTTCTGATCAGTCAGGAATAAGCATGGTTTTTATATTAATAGCTAATTAAAAACTGTGTCATTATCTTTTACAATTGGGTTGGCAAATTAAAATGCCATGTTTAAGATCAGTGTATGTGATGGATTAGAGGCATTAGAATGTGCCAGCCCGAACAACAGCTAAGACTGTCACCGAACGTTTGCAGTTCCAGAAATCAAGAGCAGCGCTCCATGAGAGGTCAGCAGATTAGATTCTGGTCTACATGCAGGCAGAAGCGGTGCATACATAGCGTCAGCGATGTAAGGCTCCCATGTTGTGCTCCGTTTCTCAGAGGGGTCTTGTCTGAGGGGGGCCAGAGAAGTCCTGACTCGGCCTTGGGCAGAGCAATGACGTCTGAACGAGTGATGTTTGGACGAGCAGAAGAAGAGACTTAAAAGAGTGAAGCAGGGAGAAAAGGGAAAGGGATAGGTGTTTCATTTCATCAGGAGTGCCTTTAGAAATTAAAAAGAAGAGGAACGGTATAAAAAAAACCCTCCAGAGTCAAAGGGATCATAAAACAACGGGGAAAGTGACGTCAACATGATGTCAATGTGACCTCCAGGGGTATCTCTGATTATTTACAAACTCTTAATTGCATTGAAAAGAGAGAAAAGTGAGACTAAAAGCAAAGTGTGCAGGAGGAGGCACAGGGACCTTGTGTGGCTTAAAGTGTAAGAACGGCAGAAAGGAGGAAAAATAAACTGAGGCGACAAAGGAGCAGAAATGAAAATGCATGGAGTATAAGGGGAATAATACAAGAGAAAGAATGAGTCATTGGCTTTCAACATCTCCAACATTTACCGAAAAGCCATTATTTCCTGATAAGTGACGCCGGCCATTTCATTTGTATTTTTAGTTGAAAACTTTATTCTAATAACAAAGAAAAAGTTTCACCTATTCCATGACCTATTCTAAGATTCCTGATGCGAAAGTGCAGAAAATCCCAGAGTAAATCACTTTTGAAGGTATCTTGAGATATTACAAGTCATCCTCAGACTTGCAGATCAGATTAACATGCAGAAGGAACATCATTTATGCATAGCAACACTGTAGATTTGGTCTATAATGGAACCCTACTTTACATGCTACCGCTGTAGTTTCTAGCAGGATGAAACCCAACAATCAGTCAGTCTGATTATTTTTATGGTCTGACGCATGAGTGTTGCTGCGCACATGGCAGCCTTTGTCTTAGAAGACAAACTTAATGGCAGTTATATTTAGGATAATGATTAGCAACACTGAGTCAGATGATTACTGTGCATTAAAGTGTCAGAGCTTGAAAGCTGTGTGTGTGTGTGTGTGTGTGTGTGTGTGTGTGTGTGTGTGTGTGTGTGTGTGTGTGTGTGTGTGTGTGTGAGTGACTATTTTTAGAAAGGGTTTTGGGTTGGGGTTTAGAGGTGACTGTTTATTAGGTGAAGGCGCATCCATGGAAACCTCTCTAACCTCACAAATATGGTCCTGGAGGACTTTACATGAGGTGATTAAAATGAACGCGTCTGGCCCAATGTGTTGTCCCAGCTGGCGTGATCTCATCTTATTCTACTTTAATTTTATTGATGGCCCCGTTGTGGTATTTAACAGCAGTTAACGTATTGAATGGATCACTGTGATGAGACATCACATCCTGCACTATTACTACATCTACTTCTATTTCAACTTAAAAAAAAAAAAAAAGACAACGTCTGCTCTCGGCGGTGTATTTAAGTGGCTGGATTCATATTGGAATCCCCCTGCATGTTCCAGACAATAATAATATGTTTTCGCCGTCATGACATGGAGAGCCCACGTGTTTAAATGGGATGGTGATAATGGCGAATGTGATTGGCCATGATGGTTACAGCCTCTTACACGCCCACCGATAAAATGTATGGTGGGTTAGGGTTAGAAAAATAAAGCCTACCATTTAATCCATTTAAAACACTTTTGCTGATGTCTTTAGTTTTGGGAACACGCGCTCAAAAAAACAACACAACAGTTGACCCAGTAGCGTTTATTTAATTGTTTTTCCCTTTGGCTTCATCAGATGATCCCGATTACTGTTTTATTTTTTTCCACTTTTTTCAGTAACTCATACTATGCCCTTACAAGCAGAGGTCAGCCTCAGGTGAACAAATAGAAGCCACTCAGTGCATGCATTATCAACCTGCCGGAGCGAGCAACATGTTAAACGTCACCTGATCGTCACCCTGCATATGGAGTTGGTCTCCAGTCATCAGGTCTGTGCTGCCCAGTGACCTACATCCACGGGAACCAGATACTCCTCAGCTCATGCAGTCCACGTCTGCTGCTGCAGTGGTCTCATAGAGCTGAAGCTGTCCGTCTCCAACAAAATTTTAAGATAGTTTTAACCGACTAAAGTACTAAATAAAACCCACATTGTAATAAACCGTCCTTGGATTAAACCATTTGTTGTTTCTGATGTCCGTGCCAAAAAGGTTAGCAATGTAAAATGGTTTCTAGTACTGCAGATCCAACTGAGATATTGTTTTTCTTAGGAGTTGGAGCTGATGTAGCTGTGTGTGCTGGATGTACACGTTGGCAATCGATACTAACACAGCGGTCATATTAAACTTGTTCACTTCACGATGACTCATTGAGCAAAATGTGCTTTTTCACGGCTTCTCAACACAAATACATGTCTAGAATCAAGGGCGAATAAATTCAAAACTATTATTCTGTCGCCCAAGAGAGGCCGTTGAGAGGATGACTCAGAGACGTACAAGTGTATTGTAAAGAGGCGGCAGCAGTCGGGGCTTAACATTACGGTTGCGGACACAAATGAGGAAGGCTGGAGAAGATAAGAGAAGAGGGACCGTGATGCACCGAACAAGGACGCCACTGAAAAAGTAGCTATAACCATGAGGCTCAGCCCAGTATCTCGTAGCGGTCCGACAGAAGTGAATACATGTTTCAGCAGACTCTGCTGTTCTTTTAGGGACGGAGGGCCTGTTTTGGTACATTTTGTGTAAAAAGATTAGGTTAAATTAAATCTTAAGTAAAGAGGTGAAAACAAAACACTAAAGTCCGGTTTATGTTTTGTACTACCTTGTCATTCGCAAGTGCCTTCATCATTTCAAGTGTTGACAGACACTGAGGAAATGGACGTGTTCTTTGAACATTAAGGAATGGAAACATGTTCTCATAGAAACCCAGAGTAAATGTATGAACCTGAAAATTAACCTGAAAATGCTGCTTGACCTTAAATGACAGTGATACTGAAGATGACCTAAAGATAAAGGTCTTAGTCATTAACCATATTATTATTGTATTTATTGTACATATGTATTTGGTTCAGTCAGGTCAGAGACATTGAGATAGATATTCATTTCTTCAGTGAGGAACGAAAGATTCAGTTCACATCATTCATCAAACATTTCACGTTTTAATTCATTGGACGCAATTACACTGATTGCAAGAGTGATCTGACCTCAAATGTACCCACCCAATGTTGTTCTTGTTCTGGCAGTGTTATGTTACAGATTGTCTTGAGGTAAATTTACTTTGGGTTGTTCAGCAGCTATTTCGTAGAGATGGGCCGAACAGATAAACTGTTTGACAAGCCGTGATTTTAAAAGACATTATCAATATGTTATTTATAATATTTTGATCTAATCCATTATCTGAAAAAAAAATAATTTAGTAAATTGTCAGACAGGATTGCCTGCAAAATAAATACCTGGATGTCAAAGTACATAATCTTAATGATGCATAAACCATATGAAAATCTAATATTGCCAAAAATCAATCGTGGCCGTTGATTCACAGCATTGCCCACAATGACCCGATACACAAGATATTAAAGGTACAGCTACCACAGTTTGGTAAAATGTCGAACAGATCTATATTGTCTGACAGTATATACATTCTTTGCCCACTCTAATTTTGTTGCTGACTTTCCTGTGCATACTATTAGTTGACATAGTAAAACAAACATGGAGCCTTATCATAGTTTGGGTAAGTCTGTCGATCCCCTTAGGTTCAAGGCTTTCATGCTTTATAAAATTTAAAGATTCCTGTTAACCACTGTGCTGACCACAGGTCGCTAAATGGTCTGTATATCCTGAGCTTTTTTACAAAGCCAGATGATCAGAGTCAAGAAGCCGCCTCAGTGTGACTGAATTGTTTCTGTACCAAGTGATTATAGTCACATAAATGTATCCATAACAAACAAGCCACAGTCTGTGACTGAACCCTGATGGTTGCTATAGAGTGCATTTTAGGCATTTCCAACACTGATTTCCTTTAATATATTTTCATTTGGTCCAGTTCATTTAGATTTTTTTTTTATAGTAAAACTGTTACAAGGAGAACATTTGGGGCCATAATCTTGACATTTGAATGTATTCAGTTTGCGATTTCACAGCCTGCAAGCATTTCAGCTGAATCATCGTCACTGACATAATCGAGGTGATATAATAGATTCGACCTTCTGCCTGTGTCTGGAGGCGGAATGTACGCAGTAACAACAGGGATCATGATTTCATATGGCTTTAACTCACATGAAAGGGATGTTTTAAGGGCAGAATTAAATGATGGTTATTGCGAGATGACATATTTACTGTATATTAAAAAAACCAGTAAAACTACTCAGAGTAAACTCCTTTTTCCGTTTCCAAGGGTTCATCTTCTGAAAAGCATGAATTTAGTGGACCATGATTTGTTTTCAATTCCATTAAACATTATTTAAATGTTTACCTGAACAACTGAACATTTTGGCATGATGGGGGCAAAATGGGCAACAGTTTGACAAGAAATGTCAAGAGGTTACAAACATTTGACGCTTAATCCACTTGGAACCATGAATGTCGAGTGCAAATACTGTGTAAATTCAGCCACAGATGTTTGAATACCGTTCCATGAACCAAGATGTGAGTGAGGGGGATATTTTGACCTGATTGTGGCAATTGGCTAAAGGTAAGGGGGTCACCGACACACCAGGAATCAGACTATGGTAACGCTAAATTTCCATCCCCATGCATCATTGCTAGCCGGCCAGCAGTTGCCATGATTTACAAAGAGGCCAATGTTTACTTCCAGAGAGCAACACGACTTCTACAGTCTACAACAGCTATCAACTGTATTTTTCAGACTTGTAAATTTATATGTAATCGTATGCTAACATTTGCTTGGTCATAAACCAAACTATTAGAACTTAAATGATCGTAAGACGGTGCTAATTGAAAAGTCTGGTTATTCACACCAAAGTTGTTTCAATTCATCTTGAGGGAACATGTCTGTATGGAATTTCATAGCATCCAATATAAACATGTCCCTCACAACCGCAAACGTCAACCTCCTGGTAGCACTGGAGAAAAATTCAAGCGAACACCAAAATCATAAGGATCCATCCTCTGGGAACATGAATACAACAATGAATGTCTGTTACAAAGTATCACGGTAATCCATCCAATATTTGTTTCAGTCTGGACTAAACTCGACTGACAGACAACATTGCCATCCGTAGAGCCACACTGCTAAGGTGGCTAAAAATGAATATGTCCTGTCCCCTGCATTTGATCCATGTTTATCTATATTTAGTTTGTTTATTTGGAAGAGCATGTGCTCCCAGTATCTGCCGTTGACAAAATCTCCATAAATCCAAAGATATTTAAATATTCAACCAGTGTTTTCTGAATTGAAGAGGATTTAATCAAGAGTGTCGCTGATGCGCATGTGATCCGTCTATGTTCTTGTTCTCCCTTCTCGTTACTCCTTGACAACACACATCCCTGCATTAATGCTCTTGGCTGTGTGTGTGTGTGTGTGTGTGTGTGTGTGTGTGTGTGTGTGTGTGTGTGTGTGTGTGTGTGTGTGTGTGTGTCTGCTTTTGTGCCCGTGTTCAACTGATCGACCACCAGCTGTTGATCAGGCTGATAGAATAACAGTCCAAGCTGGATACATTTACACTGGAGGGGCGGAAGGTTTACTTAAACTGGAAGTACGCCTATCTACCTTTTTCACACATTTTTATTACATAGGTCGTACATTAGTTTCTGTTGGCAGTGAGTGTATTCACGACGCGTGACCACGGGTGTGATGAGGTGGAGGTGAAGGTGCGGTGTTTCCCACAGGTTTTTGTGAGATTATGGGGCGTGAATCTCGGACCCTCTAAAATCTTTTGTACATTGTAAAGTTAAATTCATCAATCTGGTTCACTTTGAGACCAAAATAAAGAGCCTCTATGAAGAGCTGTGTGCTCCTGTTAACAATTTGATGCTTAGTACTTTACTTGAGTTTGTCTATTAAATGTAACTTTTCATTTCTACTCCACTACATTTCAGAGGGAAATGTTGTCCTTTATTTGTCCTTATTTGACAGTATTAGTTACTAGTTAGGATACTTTGCAATACAAAATGTAAATCAACTAATAAACGATAGTCTTTTATTAAGTTGTATATAGCCTAATTATTAAGTATATAAAGTAGTTAAAATGACCTCCACCTTTACCAGCTGTTGTTGCCAGTGGTGCAACACTGGCAACGTCTATCCCCTCAGCACAAAGCATTTTGGAATATATATACATGATGACTTTAGAATGTTTTTTTGTATTTTATGTACTCCTGACCGTAGAATAGGCCACCATAAACTCCAGTCATGCAAAACAAAGTAATAATAATAATATTACCGAGATATCCAGTAAAACCGCCAGATTCTTTAAAAATACTGTGGTACTGATCTTTGGTCATACTGCCCAGCACAACATTAATGCATCATAATTATAATCCAATGATTACCGTAAATATATTACTTGAAATCATTCATTCTACATGATGAGTATACTTTTACTTTTGGCACTTTGAGTATATTTTGTCCTGAATGCAGGACTTTTAGTATTTTTACACCTTGCGCATCACTGTTGTGATCAATGTGCACGTAGAGGGCCAGCCAGCCCACCCGTTGAGAAGTGGAAAATATTTTCGGTTCATTGTAAAACTATCGCGGAACAAAATAGACTTTGGTGACACAGTCTAGGTAACAATGGAACCATCTGGTGTATTTTTAGCTTTATTTTCCTGTTTTTGTTGCTTAGAACTCCCTCCCCCTCAGATGTCTTCCTAATGTCCTCAAGCCCATTCAAGTGCCTGTACCTCAGATTTATTTGGGCTGATGGGTACGCAGTGGAGCCTGTTACCTAAGCCTTAATTGAATTTGTCTTTGAGAGCTGCTAGTTCTGCCAAGCTGGCGCCACTCCTTGTACTCTCCTCCTCATCCCCGCCTTCTGTTATTCCCATGGCTTTACTTATGATTTGATAATGCCATCAGCAGTCTGTCTGCAGAACACTTGAGTATTTTTAGCGTACTCACTCACCCAGTGGTTCATCAAACCTCCAGATTGATAGGAGCTTGCAGTCCCATCGTCAGCGTAGTCGCACAGATGGCCTGCTTATGTGGTTGTTGGAGGTGGATTGTAATGTTTCCCACGGGGTCATAAAATGTGTTCTTGGGTTTCAAATTAGCCACACCTGTCTCTCGAAATAAACGCAAATAAGTAAATGCAAACTGAGCCCTTTTGAGTGTACAGCAGCCTGTGCAGTGTCAAAATATCTTTTTGTTAATGTTGGGATGCACCAATCAGATTTTTTCCAGTCCCTATTCTTTACCTGGACTTTAGGTCTTGGCCTATACTGAGTACCAATATGATACCAGTGTTTGGTTAAGCTGTAGGCCTCACTGTGTAGAAATGACCGGGATCAACATCAATCTGGACTTATTGCTAACATTGTTTTCCTAACTTTGTAAAATAAAATTGAACAAATAGAGACATAGGTATACATTTACTCCATTTGTATCTTTAATGCAAAAATGTAATTGTACACCAGCAACTTAAAAACAATTCAATTGTAAGCACTTTTAATGCAGCAACGGAATGTTTTAATTCCAAAATATAAAAAACATAAAATTGAATTGAACACCCATTGACATAATACCCAACCCAGCTGTTGGTCACCCTTTGCGTTTTCTTCTTCTCTTTCACTTTTTATGCTGTAATCACTCCCTGAAGGTCTCTGTTGTCCTCAGTCAGGTTTATTTTGTACTGTTCGCTTAGATCTTTGGTGGGTGTGTGCGGAGGGGAGGGGGGGTTTAAAACAGGCTTGCTACACACTGGCAGGGACCCGGACAGATTATGGCAGACACACACAGCTGACAACCTTGTTAGCTCAACCAATTGAGGTGGAGACTTACTGAGAAAGTGGCTGCTTTTCTCAGTCTCCTCATGTCCAAAGTATCTTAATATTGGACTTGTTTTGGAAGGTAGGATGTCCTACATACATATGTGAACTGGGGACTCGTTTGCCCGTTTTGCAGTCATCGTTACAGCGGCTTGTTAGGCACTTCATCCACAGCACCCCAGCATGCAAGGCACAAATCTTGAAAAAAAAATGTATTAGACATACTGTGACCCATGACAATGACACTTTCCTTTTCCAACAAAGAAGTGTGTAAGTCCATGTGATTTTAAGTATTGTGTAATTAACATTAGCGAGTGCTCGGTCTCATCGTCTGATGATGAGTGTGAAGTCAACAGTAACTTTATGGCTGTTAATGCATCGTGTACACACACACACACACACACACACACACACACACACACACTTCATGAAGCGAAGGGGGTTGGCCCCGAAGTTAGCACCAACTCTGGCTCAGGCTCACATAAGGTGGGCTGACCTTTTAAAGGTGGACCAGCAAATTTCCTTTTAGTGATAAGTTTTACTCCTCTCTTAAAAAAATATTCATATTTCTTTTAACTGTTTAACGGAAGCGTTAATCAGTCAAAATTCCTCAGTAAATGGTTAATTATTTAACATCCCCAGCTACAACATCAAGATGCATTAGTAATCTTATCATCTCTGCACGCAAGAGCAGAGCAGAGAAGATTTGGATGAAGTCTTAGGGTGAGTCACAGAACAGCTACGTTGTTTCATTCCACAGCAGTCTTCTTCTCTTGGCATGGAGACAGAGAGGAAATAGGGAGGAAAGGTAAATATGAAGGAAGACTACAGTGGGGGGCAGATGAACATTCATCTCTTCACCAAAGTAAAGCTTCATCAACTACCTCTTATTGCACTTGAGCACTGCGTTTATCCTCCTGTCGTTGCCACAGCCTGCTGAGTGACTAATAGTCAAACAATTCAGTGAATATATGTTGAAAAAGACTTCCTCAGGCCTTCACACAGAGCTCAAGAATCAGTGAGAATGCCACATGAGTAGGTGTAGTTCCGCTGTAGCCAAAGACCTCCTTTCAAACACCAACACTTTCGCGTTCTCTGTATACAGTTTACTTCCTCTCACTTTTATTCATGTTTTTCTTCTTCTTTCCTCCCCTGAGCGTAGAAAAAAATGTGTTGCCATGGCAACATTTGTGTACCAACCATACTGAATAATGGTCCAGTAAGGCGACATTTGCGAGGGGAAGCTGGCGTGGCGTTAAGTTCCTTGACCTCTCACCTCAAGATATGTGAATGAAAAGTGTTTTTATTGTTACCGATAATTGTCAATATACCAAGGAAAGTAAATACATCCCCTGAATGCCTGTGGTCTATAGTCTGTGGTTTTACAGTTCAAGTTTTACAGTCCAAGACGCTTTCTGCCTACTCCAGTAGGCAGAAAGGCAAAAATAACACTTTTTTACTGCATGCAAAAAACTGCATGCGATCATCATACAGTCAGTTTGTCTGTAATGGGGAGACTTGGGGGGTTTCTGAGCAGTTTCAAGAACAGAAGCACTCGCTATCCAATCATCGCAAAAAATGGAATTCTTGCAGAAATATCCCAATGTCAACAGTTTGTGATACAAAATCGCAGCATGTTTCATTGAATTGTGTTCCTCAAGGTCTGTTAAGCAGTGGTAACACTTTGTTTGATGTAGCAAATCTGTACAACAAATGGTATCAAGCCAAAAATTGCAGCAACAACTTACAAGACATAATTGAGCATAGAAATGGCCATCATAATGCTCTAAGCCCCTTTATACTCTCATCATTTATTTTGTATCAATTCATTATTTGTTATCTCTGAGTCATGACTAGAGCAACTTGACAAACAATGTTGAGATGCATCTCAAATTAATCTTCAGGTCCCTAGCTTTCATTAGAGAGTTTTTTATGGTCTACCTTAATCAATTTTTGCATTTCTGGTTCCCTTGTCTCAAAGTCAATGGGTTTTTTAAAAGCGTTTATGGCTAGATGCCTGAAATAATGCACAGGTTTTATAATGTTATGTAGTTGGTTTATAGCCTAACGTCAGCGATTGCATTCACGCTTCATCCAGTGCGATGCTAACTTCTGGGGTTGGCCAACAAAATACGTCATCCCTGCAGCCCTCTGTTATTTGGTTGGTTGGTATTTGGTTGGTTACAGTTGCATCAGTATTTGCTTCCACTAGAATAGACTCTGTCAGTCTGAGCTGTCTGAAATATCTTTGAACTAGGAAGCACATCATTCTGTTTCTCTGTCCCTGTTTTACTCTTTGTGTTGCTGATCAATGCTAACACTTAAACAGATACAGCTGTGCTTAAAATGATGAAGACATACACCAACCACTATGTTACAAGCTAACTTTTCCCTAAAAAACTGAAGCGATGGAAGATGGAGATGACTACAGGCTTCATGTTGAAAAAAAAAATGTCTCTTTACTTATTGTGAATGCCTTAAGTTTTTTAATCAGAAAGAGTGGAGGCAACAACTAAATAATGTCAACCTAGGAACAAAAAACTTTAAAGGCATATTTTTTCATATAGTTTTATATATATATATATATATATATATATATATATATATATATATATTTGTGCTCTATGCAAAGTGGTATGTATACCACTCTGCATAGAGCACAAATATTTTCCTCAGGAATTGGCAGAGACCATAATAGAGCTAAAAGTAGAATGAAGATTGGAGTTATGTTCATCAGGTTGAACCTTCAAATAAATGCTTGTAACTTGTTGTAACTTACCCAAGTGGCCAACATCAATCAGTCAATGCAGGTTCATCTCTGAAGTAACGTTCATTGCAAAGTTTGCCACAAAGACGGCTTTTACTTTTTTTTTCAAAGCAGTCTTTTTCCAGTCATTGTTTTCTAGACCCTTCTGTATTTTAAGGAAACTAAACCCCCCGCAACCACTGGATGTGATTTTTAAGGATCACGCCATCATCTCATGACCTCTGCTTTCTGTCTCTCTGTCATTTGTCAGGTGGCGAGATGGGAGCATCGGACACGGACACTCTCCAGGCTCTTTGGGAGCCCCTACCTGGCCTGTTACTGCCTGGGCTTCGTCATCATTCTGCTCAACGTGTACCGCAGTCACAGGTGAAGCGCTCACTCTTCTGCTCATTCCGCTCAATTCATGTCATTTTTTTTTATCCTCTTTATTTCCATCCAGATCAGCTCACTTTTGATCAATTCCAGCCTGTTTCTCTCTCAGTCGCCCTTCTTCTCTGACATCTTCCTGTTTTGCTTTTGTTTCTTCTCTCGCACTGCTGCTCTTTATTCCTTCCTCCTCGTCCTAATGTGGGCCCACGGTTCTGAATGTGCCGGTGTCACCCCCACGCCTGCCATCGCACAGCACCCAGTGGAAGTACACGCTCCCACATCTCCCGCTGTGGATCACAATGGTCACACAGCATCCTCTACAAAACCTCTCATAGACAGTATGCCAGTGCCAAAAGATTTTATTTCTTCACATTTTTTTTCCTTTCTCTGATATGTCTGTTGCCGGGCAACAACACTTTTGGAAGAAGCTGCTTCGAAGCGATAAATTGTCTCGCCAGTTTTCTCTTGTGCCTCTGAAGAGAATGTTTATCAACACACAGCGCAACATGAGAAACTAAAAATAGTAGCCGTACATAGCAATTAATTTGCTCAGAACGGAACGGGTAACTCTTTGAAATACATTGTATAGCCTTTTAAATGCTTTTATATGCACGATTGCAATGTAATGACAGAGAAAATTCCAATAATTGCGTTCAAAATGTACTCAGGAAAAGAGAAGAGAAAGATGCACAAACAAAAAGCACCGTCATTAAGGATGGTGAGGGCACTGAGCCTTGAGCAGCTGCGAGCATTCCAGCTGTGCTGGCATGGTGCAAATGGTTTTCCACAGGACAGCGTGGCCTGATAAAAGATGTTGTTTACCTTCATAGCCTGCTGGGTTGCACAGACAGCAGTAAGAGCCTTTTATTCTGCAGCGCTTCATCCAACAGGTCACCATTACATATGTTACCCTTCGCTCCCATTCCCATTTTCCATAGACAGTGTTACGTGACCCACACGTCGTCCACAGGTCGGGCATGACACTCTCTCAGTCAAATCATCCGCTGAAGAGATTAACAACTGTGTTCGACTGACGTCTGGTTCGAATGTGCAAGTCTGTTTTGAGCGGCGTTAAGGTTAGAAAGGATACAGTGAATCTGTGTTGGGCTTCCTGGCACCACCGATGACGTGCCCTTGAGCAAGGCCCTTACTCTCAAACTGCTCCAGTGCTGCTCAGTGGCCAGCAGCAGATCGGACTGTGGTGGATGTTATGTTATGTAACTCGTGATCAGGGCATTCCTGCTTAAAGAGAGCTTTCTCCCTCTTTGGATACAGCAAAACTGTGCTTTAAAGAAAAGTTTAGCACAGTGGTTCACGTCAGTAAAGTCGTCTCCTGCCCTGAAGTCGCACTCAAAACGGCACACCTACAGCGGTTCTCTGGAAAAAAACATGATTGCTGTTTCTAATCCCAACAAACGGACAGACTGATTGATGCACTAATTACCGTACAGCTTCATTGTTGTGCTGCCTAATTGTCTACCTAATTGACTTACGTATACATCGACTGATTCACTGGCCTGCTGATTAGCTGACTGACAGCCCCTTCTTTTTATAGCTCCACTAGATTTATAGGCTGCTTGACAGACATGCAGGGCATACAGAGAGCCTATTGTTATCTGCTAATTACACAACAGTGATACTCTGCGCTGATTACGTTCAATAGGAATGAAACCTTTAGAGAAAGCTCCAAGGGTGTCTAACAAGTCTTTTTTTTGTTCAATACCTGCGTGTGTTTAATTGACATTCTTGCTATTAATGAGATGGGAGAATTGGGATTTAGACATTTAAAGTAATTAATTAATCAAAAGTAAAAATGTTACACGTGTACTCCCCCTGTGTTTAGGCTCAGGAAATATTAAAAGCTAAAAAAAGAATATACCAAAACTCATTTAGAAATATCTTTTAATGTTTGGAAACTACAAGCACAACAGGCATGCCAGCTGCTAGAAAAGCAAACTAGATGTAAGAGTAATATTGCTATTAATGCAAGGTGTAAATTATTGCACACCATTTAAATTTTTCCAAACATCCAATGCGAGTAGCTAGCTAACTGCTCGACAAAATCTGAAAAAGGAAATTTGGACTCTTTAAGTAATATTTTAAGTGTTTAAAAGAATGTATCTTCTAATATGCTACTGTGTTCATCGCTTTACTGCCAGTTCATCACACTCGTACATACAGTGGTAAAAGAACTGAAATATGGAAATCATCATTGGACAAACGCAATGTCATTACTTTATTGTGGTTGTTGATTGGAGGACGTCCTCCCTTGGAGCGCCAACTCACGTGTTTCGGCCAATTAACTGATTAGCATGAAAAAAAAAGAATACATTAAATAGATCTAAGAGGTTTGGAGTTCATGAGGCCCAGTGTTTAACCATGGCAACCACAATACCCACTGTGACGGACTGGAAATGTCATGTGTGCCTTTGAACGGCATGAGGACTAGAGAGGACATGTAAGGCATCTATTTTTCTCAGAATACAATGAAAAGAAATACACACATGTGTTGTGGCAGAGGTGACAGTGTGGTTGTAGTAAACTGCTGTGTTTTTTTCATTCACTGGAAAGTCACCCACTGACCTCCTTCCCACATCTCCGTCCTACAAACCCCGTTTCCCATCTCTTTTCCAATCCAAACCCCAGCAGTGTGCCTCCCCAGGCCACCTTACTTAACAGAGCGCCCAGCGGTCGCTCTTTGTGTCTGACGAGCCGCAATTACGTCACACTTCCTGTTCCCTTTGACAAAAGGGAGACCGTCATAAGACTCACAGCACAGACCCCATAACCCAATTTTGTCTTGTTAACCCCAATCTTTGTTTTAAATTGAGAGCCATTTTTTGTCTGCAGGAAATACACCGTCTGCAGACAGCACAGAGTATGTTAATGCACACACGCAAAACTGCATCCGCCCCAGCACCTGTGTGAGTACTAAACTTTATTAGCCTGTGGTCTAGCTATCTTTAGACACAGCAGCCTTAACTCAATTTACAAAAACATCAATTGCGAAATGAGGAGCATACACGGCCAACATAAATACACAATAATAATAATAATTGTCCAAATTATTATTTTTAAAATAGCATCCAAAAGGATGAAATGAACAAAATAAAAAACATAGTTTTCAAAAATTCTCGACAGAGCTCTCCCTAACTGCTCCAGTATATTTTATCTTAAGCTTTAGTTCACAACTTCTTATTCACAAATGTATGCAATTCTGAAGAAAATAAATCGCTTCGGCAAATAAGTGGAATCTATGGTCTCAATTAGTCAGAATGGGGCATTAATGTTGGATCTACAATGTGGGATCCTGCTGGTAAAACAGGCGTGTTTTTACATTAATGATTTTGCATTCTTGCCTATTGTATTACTGACTAAATGTTTAGGCCTGTAGATCACGTACTTTGACACATGGTCGAACATTAATGTTTAGCATTTTAAGCTGTAAACATGTCCACTGTACACCTAGAGTGGATATTTGTCTAGAGCATTAACTGTGCCAATCAGAAGACTATAGAAACCATGGATTTACTATCTGAAATAGAGCTTGGCAATATAAAACAATATATACATATATACAAAACATGTATCGTTTGTATTGTTTCTATATCGTTTCTATCGCAAAGTTTGGCACACGTCGGCCCCCATTTAAGACGTATTTGGAGTGCAGGCATTCTGTTGTAATGAAAGCAAAGTTCACACTACATGACTGACTGGCAACAGGGGTCACGCACTGCTAGACCCTTCACCAGGAGGAATCCCCGATGAGGTCTCTGTCCTACGTTTTGTCGCTAAAACACGCAAGAACTGAACCAGGCGTAGCGCCGTCGTGCTTGTAGAAGTTGTGGTTGGTACATGTGTTCATATAACAGCCTTGGTCCACAAGTCTTTACTATTATCCCCTGTGTAGATCAGTCTCCATGCTACATGTTATGTGTATCGATGTAAACATCCAACACCCTTGGTGCAACAACAACTTTTGTGCGGTTTGGAAATGCAGCCGAGTGGAAAATCCGGGCTAAATTTGTATTTAGTGTGAACTATACAAATCATAACCAGCACGACGTACCTTTTTTCTTATTCACCTTAAACAGACTCATTCACTCTGCAACTCCACCAGTTTTTCCCTTTATGTTTAGTATCCACCTGGTTTTTGACACCCTCTTTGCAACTTTATTTCTAGAAACAAAACTAGCAACAAATTTAGCTACGTGTTCAGACCATCAGGGAAAAAAAGTAAGAAATATATATGCTGACAATGTTGACGTCATTGAATCTCACTATTAGCATGAGCCAAAACTAACAACTTCCGTTTGTATGTGACATGTTTGAGTTTGCCATGACTTGTGTGCATACCAGTTTAAGAATCCCATCATCAGTGAGGGCAGCAGTTTGCCCTGATTTCAATGTTAGAATAGTCTTTAAGAGCATGAGCTTTAATGCAATGTGTGTCCACTTCTTTTAGACAGCGGTGTTGAAACAAGGCCGAGACGGTTATTTGCCACCACCACATTTAAGTACTGCTATTCTGAACTGCCAAACAAAATGGAAATCACTCTGTAAAGAGTTTGGATCACTTGTTACATCTTAATGCAAATTCAACACTCTGTAAGTACCTTCTTTTATGCACAGGCAACACTAAAAACCAAACTGAGCGCCTTTAAAGCAGACCCTCAGCCTTTCAGAAACTCTTCATCCAGACATGGTAACAAAACACAGTGCACACAAAATGAAAATGCTTTTACTTGAAGACCACACTTGCGCAACGCACGACCCTCGAATCATTCATCATCGTCGGTGCAGGCTACATTTGAGTGTGACATCAGAGCGTTAAAAGCACTCTCGCTAACAAGTGACTCACACACGCCACAGTTGATGTGTTAGAAGACATTGGGGGAGAAATATATAAAAATAAAATGCTTGATCGTGTCTTGGATGGATGCTTTTGCTGACTACCAGGTTAGTTTAATGCATTGAGACTTACTTCCTCTTTGTTATTCAGATGAAGCAGTGTATGTTGGCTCTTGAGGTGTACAATCAAACATCAGGCATGAGTGAGTCAAAGAATGAGTGAAATTCTCCTGGTGACCCTAAAGAACAAAATGAAAATGTGACTCTACCCTCTAACATTGTTAAACAATTTGTGAACAATCAGTCTTCACCGATTACTCCCCTGTTGATCTGTTTCCATGCAATGATGTCATGGTATTGCAGAGTCTGTTTATCCCGTAGTGATGGTGTTCAAGCCTGATGAAACCCGGAGAGATGTTACGTCTTTGCACTCTGATGGCCCATGATTGACGATTTAAAAATAAAGTTTGAAGTTGGATCTCACAAACTCCTGCGCTTCCAGCCCATGTTCAAAAACACAGAGGTCAATTCTTATTTAGTTTTCACTGTATTAATCTTTTTGACATCATATTCCTGTCAGGTGTTTTCTGTCAGGCTGGAGAGAACATTATTTTTTACATAACCCGTCATTAGATGATGAGGTATCCGTCTGGCTGACCTTATTTTGTAAGCCATGCTAGCAGCGTGGCTTTACGGTGGGTTAGTCAACCACTTATGTCCGGACTGACATATCTCAGCAACTATTGGAAGTAGTTATACAGTAATTTTGACATTGGTCATTTGAACACTCATTGTCCCCAGAAGATTAACCCTAATGATCCCCCGATTGTTCCTCGACAGCTTTTGGATTGATTGCCATGAAATTGAATTCAGACATTCACTTTGTAGTAACTTCCGTGATCCCTTTGTTTTTCCTTTCGTGCCATCATCAGGTCAAAATTGTATTTTGTCCAAATCTTTTGGTTCATGACCAAATATCTGCTAAGTGTGTTACCATATAGGATAGTGACCGTTGGTAAACCTTAAAAGAGCTATATTCGACATTCAGAGCTTTAATATCGCAGCTAACAACTGCTGTAGAGATATGGTTGAGTAATGGCGTCCTGAGCAGAGAATGAAGTCACTCTCCCTCTGTGTGTGTTGTAATCCAAGCTTCTCTGTTTTGTTAGCCGGGCCGGCCGCATATGCATGATGGTGCAAGTGAGTCCCTCCAGCTAGCTAATCACCACCGCTCTGCACTGCGCTCATACGGCGGATACCGCCGGTAACTCTGTCCCACTTCCTGGGGTTGCTGTTGTGGTACAGCTCATTGTCGGGCTCCTGGTTTGCAATGTTAGCGCTGTTAGCTGCTAGCCGCCAGTTCAGCCATATACATATGAAGAGCCATGCTCAGGTAATCCTGACTCAGACTCTGAATCATAGATATGCTCTGAATGCCATAATGCCCCTTTAAACCTTCAAATTATCAACATGTTAGCATTGTGAACATGTTAGCATTGTGAACTTGTTAGCATGCTAATGTAAACATTAAGCTCAAAGCTCCATTGTGCTTGAGTACACTTACCTCCAAATTGCTTCCAAAGGCTGTGCCATCGATGTATGAATGGGTATGAATGCTGAGAGTCCTCATGGGCAGGTGGCACCTTGCATGGTAGCCCCTGTCATCAGTGTATGAATGGGTGAATGGGTGTAGTGCAGGGGTCTTCAACGTTTTTCAGGCCAAGGACCCCTAAACTGATAAAGAGATGGAGCAGGGACCCCCTACTATATATATTGTATAAAATTGTGTTTTGTATTAAACTGGGCCTAGTGCCATGTATACACATACCTTGTTATTGTGCATTCAATACTAAGCTCTTCAAATAATACACAGGTTCATGTATTCATGTTTTTATTTTAAAGGTACAGTGAGAAGGGTGGCCGTGCCATTTATAAACACACCTTGTATGATAATCATGCATACAAGCTATTCAAATTGACGTTTTTATTTTAAACATAAATGTGGAAACAAAAATGAGCGATGGCCTATTAGTACCACTGTCATGCATAAACATACCTGTTATATTGCATACAATACTGAACTATTAAAATAATGGACAGATTCATGTTTGAAAAAATAAATAAATAAATTGTCTAATCAACCAAAAATTTTGAGTACCTCCGCGGACCCCTAGGGACCACTCAAAGCGCTTTGAGTGGTCGAAAGACTAGAAAGGCGCTATACAAGTACAAGTCCACAGTATTTCAGTTGAGTGTTCAGTGAGTATATTTGTATGTCCACAGTGCTTTCATAAAAATGTCACAATGACATGAAAAAGAAGTGTGCAGTTTGAAGGGATTTTCCAAATGAACTGGGTTTGCAAGGTCTAAGAAGCTATTCTATTTGTAATACATTATTCAAGTGTCTTCACCTCTGTATTTCTTTCTTCATCATCTTTTATCTTTCTCAATCATTTCCTACCACTTGAGTCCACAGTGAAGATCTTCAGCGAAATTGTGGTCCATGCCCTTTGTACTACTAATCAAAACTAGAGTGTGTACAGTAATACACTGCATGAATAAAAGTGTTGTTTTTTTTGTTTTTTTTTGTCTGCAGTATGACGGTGGCAATGAAGGCCCAGGCCAAGTGGGAGGTGATGGACAGGACAGATGTTTTCTACGCTGGTGTAGCTCTCATGGTGCTGGGCACTGTGCTGGTGGTCGGCAGCTTCCTGGCTCTGGGATTCACTGGAACTTTCCTTGGTGGGTAACAAATAGTATTCACTCTGTGATAACAGTTGTTTAATGACATCGAGAGTAATCCCATCTTTGAGGGCTTGAAAGATAATTGCACCATGGTAAGTGTAGGATCTAGTGTTGGATTTTGACCTACACTTGAGACTTAAAGGCAATATATCTCGGCCTCTGCTGCTTAAATTTTTTTTTTCTTATGCCAGTTAAAGTACCTTTCTTGAAAAGGTTTTTGTTTACAGTCAGCTTCTTACTAAAAGGGATGGGATCCTACATTAATACACTTTTCTTTGACCAAAGATAGAACAGTTTTAGTTATTTTACTTGAGAGAATCTTTAGAGAAATTATATATATGTAGCCCAATATCACAAATCACAAATTTGCCTAAGAGTGCTTTGCAATCCGTACCTTGGGCCCTAATACTGGCGTAGAAGAAAAAAATCATCAATCAGTCCCTTAATTGTTGTTACACCGATTGCCAATCAGCACGCAAGCCTACTCTTAGCCTTGTTATTGTCTTTATTACAACCCTCCATTTGATTTCTCCATACTGGGAACTGTATACAATTTAACATTTATTTATTAGGGCCCAAGCAACCAACAACGCCGGGCCGCGAAGGCCCTATTGAAATTCTAATACACATAGTACATCGGGCGCATATGTGGGAGACTTGCCATACTCGAAAACTCACCAAATTTTGCACACTTGTCAGGCCTGGTGAATATAGCCATCTGATATAGGTTGCATATTTGTGTGTAAATAAATGGCTCTCTAGCGCCTCCTAGAATTTGGACCGGCGACGCCCCTCAGCCAGTATATCCGATTTACTTTCAATCAATTCAACACACACGTCCACCTCCTCTAGATCTACAAAGAAGCCTCTCAGATCCTTAAACTCCGTCTTCTTAGATTTTCCGCAATTTTGAATTTTGTGAAAAATGCATTTTTGCAAACTTCTCCTACACGCTGGTTTTGATTGATACCAAATTTGCTCTGAATCATTATTGGATCTACATCATCAAAAGTTATCAAAAGCTTTTGATATCTCTTTGCGTTTTGCGAACTCCTAGGGAATTTTCCACGCGGGAAAAAAAATTCCAACTCGTGGACACGCTGTCCAACGGTCGCGGATGTTCAGGGCCGTACCGGCCGGAGTCCCCGCCGGCACCCCCGAAGGATGTGCGGAAGGATGCGAGGGCCCGTTCATCGCTGTTCACAGCTTTAATTTGTATTACTATGTAATAAATTGGCAATTACGGATCATATGGGGATACAGGAGAAAAGAAATATACACACGTGTTGTATCCAAACAAGGACATATAAATGCACTTACGACGTGTGACTTCAGGCACACATGCGGCAATTTACAGAGTCTGGCTCATTTCTATGCATGTAAACAAACACTTCCATGTCCTCGCATACAGAACATGCAAATATGTTCACATCTGCCTCTGAAGGCAAACATGATTGTTTTCATTTGTTTTGTTGGCATCCAGATATGGATTCAGATGAGCACTTGTATGACAGTATCGCCACTATGACCATTTGGCAAGCTCTGGTTTCTAGGTCAGTCATTTCTGTGAGTCATCTCCAAGATCCAGACAGTCTCAGCTCCTGCGCCATCTTTGTCCATCACTGTATGGAAATGGCTTTGGTCCATCACTCTGTGCCCGAACTAGGTCGACAGAGGGGAGGCAGCAGGAGGGTGTGTGTGTGTGTGTATGTGTGTGTGTATGTGTGTGTGTGTGTGTGTGTGTGTGTGTGTGTGTGTGTGTGTGTGTGTGTGTGTGTGTGTGTGTGTGTGTGTGTGTGTGTATGAACAGGCGTTTACTTTGTAGGCAGAATGAGCAAAGCAATCACAAGAGACTCTGCTGGCATGTTTCATCCTCCGACGATGTAGAGCAGCATTAAAATCTATTAAGCAAAGTTTTTCTTCAAGGACAACACTGTGACTGAGGAGAAGCACCAGCCAATATCGACCAAAAGACAAGTTTCCAAGGGACATGTGAACACAGTAACAGATAACAGTGGTCCAGAAGACTGAGGAGAGGACAAGTTGTTGCTGCCTGCTGCTGTAAAAGTGAAACATTTATTTAACATTACGAACGCTGCCTCTTTTCATTATTCACACTGGGAAGACAGAATGCCCAGACTCCTGAAATATAATAACTGTATATCCACTTTGTCTACATTAAGATTTGCAAGCTTAAGCACTTAACCAGGTCAGTTGGCCAGCTGTCTATAGACTATAATATTTATATGTACAAGTGTAATGTACAATTGCAGCAAGTGTTTCCTTTAGGTGGCTCGGGTTGGCCTGTGTGGAACTGGTCTGATAATAGGCCTTTTTTTCTGGAAGACATTTTGACATGTCACAGTAGGAAGAGCACACATAATAATATACAATATATATATATATATATATATATATATATATATATATATATATATATACACAATAATATAATTAATGAAGGCTGCCTTCCATTTAGCTGCTTCATTTTGAGGAATTCACTTAGCATAGTCATTAGGGCTGCTATCAATTAAAAATGAAGATGACAGTATCAGTACCAGTACCCTCAAAGTGATAGCAATATGTGAATGATGGGTCATCATTAGAGCCCGAGCAACCGACAACGTCGGGCCGCAAAGGCCCTATTGAAATTCGAATACACATAGTACATCGGGCGCATATTTGGGAGACTTGCCATACTCGAAAACTCACCAAATTTTGCACACTTTTCAGGCCTGGTGAATATGTATATAGATATAGGTTGCATATTTGTGTGTAAATAAATGGCTCTCTAGCGCCCCCTAGAATTTGGACCGGCGACGCCCCTCAGCCAGTATGTCCGATTTACTTGAAATTCAACATGCATGTCCACCTCCTCTAAATCTACAAAGAAGCCTCTCAGATCCTTAAACTCCGCCTTCTTAGATTTTCCGCAATTTTTAATTTTGTGAAAAACACATTTTTGCAAACTTCCCCTACACGCTGATTTTGATTGAAACCAAATTTGCTCTTAATCATTATTGGATCTACATCATCAAAAGTTATCAAAAGCTTTTTGATAGCTCTTTGCGTTTACAAGATATGGACCAATAAACTTCTTAGGGGTGTGGCTTATATATCAAAATACACAACTTCTAAACCATTTGTCCTAAAATCACCAAATTTGCAGTTTATGTGCACATCGCATCCTGTAACATACCCTGACATTTTTATTTCATTCAACCACTAGGGGGCACTACAGTAAACCCGCCATGTTGTGCTTTTTTTTGTCACTTTTCGCAGTTTTCAGCCTTTGTACTTTAATGAACTCCTCCTAAAGAATTCATGGGATCAACCTCAAATTTGGTCATGATGCTCTTCAGGCCTTTGTGATAAAAAGTTATCAAATTGGTGAGTTTTCATGGAAGACCCTTGACGAACCTTGACGTGGCGGCTATTTTGCCTTCGGCATGAACAATAAAGTTGTTATAACTCCAAGGTACATTATTCAATCTGCAAAAAATTACATATGCATGATGCTAATTCAAGAATGAGCATATATCTATGCCAAAATGTTCAATAACTCATACCGCCACCTACTGGCAAAAGGAAATGTCACATTTTCTACTTTTATTTACTCCTCCTAGCCAGTTGACAAGATCAGTCTCAAATTTAGTAAGGAAAGCCTTATGACATTGAAGACACTTCATCATGAATATTACAAATTAATAAGATACATTTATTTCCAGTTTCAGGTTCAAAGCAAAGGACGATGGTGACTGTATCACTTGTCGCACCCGCGTTGGTGACCGCACGTCACGTAGATCCCTCGATGGTGACTGTATCACTTGTCGCACCCGCGTTGGTTACCGCACGTCACGTAGATCCCTCGATGGTGACTGTATCACTTGTCGCACCCGCGTTGGTGACCGCACGTCACGTAGATCCCTCGATGGTGACTGTATCACTTGTCGCACCCGCGTTGGTGACCGCACGTCACGTAGATCCCTCGATGGTGACTGTATCACTTGTCGCACCCGCGTTGGTGACCGCACGTCACGTAGATCCCTCGATGGTGACTGTATCACTTGTCGCACCCGCGTTGGTGACCGCACGTCACGTAGATCCCTCGATGGTGACTGTATCACTTGTCGCACCCGCGTTGGTGACCGCACGTCACGTAGACGTCACGTCAAGAACAAGAGCAAGAACAACTCCACAAAATAATTTTTGTTACAAAGTATTTCTTGGGAAGATGAACACAAGAGAAACCTTCTTCCAAGGCGTACAGGTGTCTTTACAGTGACAACAACAGATATTTAAACATAAAACATAAAAATGTCTGATATGACACAACTCTCTAGTGGGCAAGAAACAGTACAAAGTAATATTTTGTTACAAAGTATTTCTTTGGAAGATGAACACTAGAGAGACCTTCTTCCAAGGCGTACAGGTGTCTTTACAGTAACAATAACAGATATTTAAACATAAAAACACACCAACATTTGAATATAGGGAGAACTGTCACTTTTTTCCACTTCAAGCACTGAATATAACAAAATAACAATAAAAGAAAATCAAAGAGGAAAAACTTACCCCAATAGGTGTGTGTACCTGTGAGAGAGGAGAGAGAGACCTATACCTACCGTATACCTGCTGCAAGACTTGAACTAATCTTTACAGTTAAACTAACCAACAAAAGCTATTCATGAAAGTCATTAAACGCCAGTCATAATGTGAAAAGTGGCGTCGTCTTCTCCTTCCGTAAACGATGGACATTTCCCGATGTTTCTTGATGATCCACTGGTATCAGAAAGTTAGATATAATGAGAAGAAACTCTAAGTAGTATCTCTAATCCCATCAGCTCCACTGTGTGACTGCCAAGTGGTTTGTCCAATATGTAGAGAATACCTTCTAGTAGTAGAAGGAGTCCTGCCACTCAAGATGTCAGTGACATCAGAGTGATATCACTGACATCTTGAGTGGCAGGACTCTGCATAAATTAGAACACGGAACAATTGTGTCACACACACACAAAACTTCAGATACAATAGTCAATCATACATATATATATGTATACTGTATGTGTATATATATATATATATATATATATATATATGTATAGAAATATATGTATATGTATAAATATGTATATATATGTATATATGTGTGTGTGTGTGTGTGTGTGTGTATATATATATATATATATATATATATATGTCAATTGTAAAAAATATAATAAAATATATATATATATTTTTTTTATTGTTGAAGCTTTGCTAAAAATAGATACTATTAAGTTCAAAGTTTATTCCATTTGTGAACAAATTTACTGAGTTTTTTCAAATGGCACTAAAATAATGCTATGCTAAGATTGTGAATAAGTAGCCTGACTGTTACAACCAGAGCCTCCTCATTACACTCGCTTGTATTGACATGTTGGCCGTTTCATAACATTGAAAAGGTCTTTGTTTGGTCATGTGGTATTTGCTTTTTGAGGAAAAGGAGAGGAACGTGGACAGTCATTAATCTGTATGTAACTATGTGCATAATGACACATTTAGTCCTGCACTCATCAAACTGGCTATATCTCAGCATTATACACAGTTCAATGTGAACCATAGGCAGTATTGAACACGGTTCACTCAAATAAAAGTGGAAAATCTGTGATTAAAGTACACATCTGGTCGTGAACAATTACAAAGTGTCATCAAAGTATTTTGTGGGAAGATGAACACTAGAGAGACCTTCTTCCAAGGCTTACAGGTGTCTTTACAGTGACAATAACAGATTTCCTCGTCTAAAAACACAACATACAATTCACTATATTATATTCACTATATCACCACTCTCCAGTGGGCAACTAAATACTTCCAAACATCCTTTTAGTCAGACACTCTCCAGTGGACCAGAAGTTTGGCCAGTGTGGTTGAACCTTGCATCACCTTCATTCAAGAAAAGTCTCTTGGGGCCATGCTCTAAACCATACCGGAAGTCGGCAGTGATTTTGATTTTTGGGTCATTTTTTTATAGATTTTTGTCCATTTGTAGTCGCTATACTTTAACGAACTCCTCCTAGGGAATTTGTCTGATCCTCTTCAAATTTGGTCAGTAGCCTACAATCTGAGAACCTTTGTGATTAAAAATGATTAAAAGCTTTACGTTTGGTTGAATGGCTTAGCCGCAGCGGGCGGCTACTTTACGTGATTCTCCATCAAAAAAGCTGATGTAACTTGTTCCAAACGGTCCTAAACTTCCCATGCTTGATAACACTCATGGCCTGAGGATGTCTACAAGCTAATTTTCACTAACACTCACAGTGCCACCTGCGGACGAAAGGAAATCTGCGTTTTCTGACAAACGGCATCCGATTTACATGACTTTTACAAGATGTGGTTTACACTTGATATAGAGCAACATAATGCATGTTTGCGTGTGTTCTGTAGCGCCACATAGCAGATACAGGACACGGTGGACTATTTGCAAAGCATAATTTCCAGCGTCAGGCGGTCCACGCGGGAAAACAAATTACGACTCGCGGACACGTTGTTCGACGGTCGCGGACGTTCACGGCCGTGCCGGCCGGAGTCCCCGACGTGTGGGAGGATGCGAGGGCCCGTTCGTCGCTGCTCGCAGCTTTAATTCTGTTTGCTGTTGTTAGCATTGTTCACGCTGCTATCACCGTTAGCTGCTAGCCACTGGCCCAGACATGCAGGCGTGCAATCCTGGCTGTAGGGCTTGTAGCTGCTGCGGTGGTGGGCTAATTGCACGTCTCATTAAACTCTCGCAGTGATATGGAAAACCATTCAAATAGTATTTTATTTCTACATCTGGCCACAAAAATGATCAATTGCAAGTATCGTTTGACGGGAGAAGTTTTGACACTACTAGGTTGTTTTGGTCGATACCTTAACAGTATCGGTTACCAATACCCAGCCTTAGTGGTCTTTCTCCCCAGAGGATATGTTCCCAATATGATGATCTACAAATTACATTGCATATTTAGTTACTCATTTGACTTTTGAACACATTTTAAGCACTCTGTACAGTGGTGTGTATATGTGTCCTCCTTTGGGCACCCACAAACATAAACACAAACAAACTAGAGGCTGAAGCCTGTGGGTGTGTGTTTGTAATTAGATTTTTCTTATTTACTCCATTTTAAGTCCCTCACTGTGACCTGATGATTCAAACTGATGGCACAGGGTTAGAAACAAAGGCCGAAGCACAATCAAATCACACAGACAGTGTTTACGTATTAGCCAGCCGGCCCAGGGTGTAAACTCCGATCACACACTACCGATCACAGACCCACTTCTCTAACCTCTAGGCTACCGCTGTGCTTTCACTACTTGTCAGCAAATCCAGGTTGCCATTTTTTGCAACCACAATGAAACAACAGTGACACAGGAACATTGTGCAAAATGTGTTATGCTTGGCTTTCAAATTAATTGGTTACCGATCGTTGCTTGGAGGTCAAAAATGAGGTTAGCGTATTGTTCTGAGGGCCGGTTATGCTAGTTTTCTATTCCAAACCAAACCCATTTGTTTACATAATCTCTTTCATCCTCCCCCACCTGTGTTGCTTAAATGAGCATACATAATAAAAATTGTTATACAACTTGGGCATTAACAGCCTTCCTTTGACGCAGAACAAGGCCAGCAGCACCCCATGCGTAATTCAGTTTTACTTATGTGTGTGTGTGTGTGTGTGTGTGTGTATGTATGTATGCGTGTGTGCATGTGCATGTGCATGTTCGTGTGTGTGTGTGTGTGTGTGTGTGTGTGTGTGTGTGTGTGTGTGTGTGTGTGTGTGTGTGGACGAGGGAGGCATAAGTGAAGTATTAAAATGTCTCTGTGTGTTTGTGTACACACAATAGCCAGGGAACGTTATTACAGCAAGCAATAGTAGGTGCTCAGGTTTCAGAGGGTACAGTGAGTGGTGTCCTGCTGTAGTTCAGCTGCCCCCAATGTTTGCACAAGAAACCACACATTTGTTTTAAATCCAATTATTGTTTTCCACAAACAAAGAAACATGCTAAAATCACTTCTACTGTTGCTGAACTGAAATTGAACTTTTGCTGGTGTATCAGTATACAGTACAGGGGGGACCATTGACTGTGTGTTATTGGGGAAAATAGTTTTCCCACTTTTATTGTTTCGGTGAGTGTGTTTGGCTTTCAGCTACCAGCCCGTTATAATCCTTACATATAAGCAGACACACATGCATCCTGCACGGATCCGATCCAGACTTTTGCATTGGTCTGTTGTGTGAGACATTCGAGTGAAAAACACTTCTGACACACTTTCCAGTCAGCAAATTGACCACATAAGTTGACAGCGGGTCCCCTAGCAACACTTGCTCTCGCAATGTTGATGAACTGTTGCCATGAGAAACACCGACTCAGAGGCTTAATCCTGTTTCCTCTTTCAAAAAAAAAATGGCATAACATTATTATAATGTATATTTCCTCACACAAAAAGGGAGAAGAATATGTTAATATTTTCTGGCAAGTGCTGGTGCAGTAATCAAACTTTGACTGCAGAGTTTTCACATGAGGTCATGTCCATGTGGTCCTGGTGTTGACATCGGTAGCAGCCAGGTGACGGAGCGACAGCCAGACGGTGCAGCAATAACAAGGCTGTGTGCTGCCAAAGTCCTGTTCCCTGGTACTGGATCCTCAGTCTGACTTCAGGGTCTGCTGCTTTGTCAGAAACGTGTCAGAAATGATTGTTGCATGACAAGTGGACCAACATCGTGAGTTTAAAATGAGACATCGAGGCTGTAACTATGGCAACAGTGTGTTACTGTCTACCAGCTTTAGGAATGATTCCCTGTTCATCTGTGTTTCTTGATCAACTGGTGCCTGGAGGCAAATTAACAACCATTGCACCTCTAGAGAGGTTTCCTGATAAACCGGCAAGTGCATGCTGGGATTGACATCAGCCTAATGCGTCACGGAACTGGAGAAGCCAGTAAAAAGTGACAGGTTTTAGTCATGAAAGGGTGTGTTTTTGTTAAATAGATCTCGTCTCAACCTGTTACAGCATTAACACACAATGTATGGTTTTCCAGGTGATTACTTTGGCATCCTGATGGATGAGAAGGTGACAGGCTTTCCCTTCAACATCACAGAGAACCCGATGTACTGGGGCAGCACCGCCAACTACCTCGGCCTGGCACTTATGTAAGTGTGTGTGTGTGACTGGAAATGATCACTTCCACGACTGTATCGAATGTCAACAAGAGCGTGATTTAAATTGTATGTCTCTGCAGAGGTCTAATACATCACAACAACTTATCTTCACCAGGTTTGTCATTAACCATAACCAAAGGTTAAATTAAAGGAAAGTGGCTCGCCGCCTGCTGATGTGCGTCATAAAGTGTGGTCATGCAGAATGGCATTGATATTGAGCTGCGACCTGCAGATAGAAAAGAATGTTTTTTTCTGCAAGTTGCAAATCACTTCCCTCTTTTAAAAAGGTAGGGAGGGTAAAACTTGTACGTGTGTCTCTATGACAACTGTGAGCAAATCTCTCGGAGCCCGGCATGCGTAGTTGCTAAGCAAGCAATCCAGCTAATAGGCCCCCAAATTATACCGCCTCTATAGTCCCTTTTGTTGTGACTGTTTTGCCTCACTTTCTCCCTGCTTTGAAATGCATGCACTTTCAGCCGTGTGTCCTCTGCACTGCAAGTGATCAAACCAGAAAATTGCCTCATTTCACTACCTCCTCTTCTGTCTGTTTCTCTCCCTCACCCCCTCACCTCCTCTTTCTTCCATCTTTCTCTCCCCCTCTATTGTTCACTCGAGATACAGCGGCAGCCTCGGCCTCAAAGGTTCCTGCTGTCTTCCGTCTCTGTCCCTTTGTCCCTCGTTTGTTGTTGTCCTCAGGATCCACAGTAACACAAAAAAGCCAGTGTGCTGACACAAACGTCCATGTGTGTCTTCAGTGCTCGATAATCACTCAGGTTTCTCTGGCGCCTGATGATGAAAAACATCCCAATTGGTCATTTTTTTGCGGTTTTAAATG
Organism: Cebidichthys violaceus; assembly: GCF_023349555.1. Lineage (NCBI taxonomy): Eukaryota > Metazoa > Chordata > Actinopteri > Perciformes > Stichaeidae > Cebidichthys > Cebidichthys violaceus. The sequence goes on along the minus strand of NW_027176981.1, from coordinate 111,965 downwards.
AAATGCATTGTGTATCCTCGAGGCATTAATACCATTTTGAATACATTCATTTTTATTTTTATTTTTGTTTACAGTTTAATCATCATAGTGTGTAATACAGTTTTACTGCTGCTGTTCCTTTTCAAGTAACAAGTCCCCAAATACCAATGCAAAGTTGCATTGAACAGATATAAAGCAGTAGTGTGTTCACGTGAACGGAGCGTGTTAAAAGCATTTAACGGTGAAAGTCATGGCGAGCGGAGGAGCGGAGGAACTTGAGAAGCCCCCAGCGGCATTTAAGTCACATGTCTGGGGTCATTTTGTCTGCCCTGTAACTTATAAAGATGGGATGAGGGTGGTGGACAAACCCGTTACTGTATGTAGGCGTTGTTTAACGAGAAAGACATACGACAACGGCAATACATCGGGCATGTCCACACATATAAAGAGCCACCATCCTGGTCTGTCAGCGACGGGGGCCGAACCGAACTGTGAGTTTTGTGATTTGTGATTTCGTTGCACCCCTAGTTGTCACGTTGGAGTTACTTCATCCGTGTTGACTTAAAACCGTTCTAATCAATATTCTTTATACTAACAATAGATCGCTTGTATGTGAAAGGGCTCGTAATCAGAAACCCACAGAGAGTTATCATCTGACTTGGCAGTCCCCCCTGAGCTCTGTGGAGCTTTGTAACATCTTTCAGCACCTTGTTGTTGGAGAAACCCAGCGTGAAACGTTACACCAGAGACAAATCACGAGCATAAAAGTCCCTTAATGCATACAACTACGTTATCTGTGGTCATGTAAAGGATGTCAAATACCATGAGAGCCTCAGAGGTTTGAGTTTGTGGAGTAAAAAAACGAACATTTTGATTTCAACCGTGTGAACTGGAGACTGTCGGCCGAATGCTGGTTGCTCGTATAGTGATGGCAGAACAGAACAGAATGTAGGTGTTCTCGTAAAAACGTACAATTTATTTTTAAATACATACTCATCTGTGTTTCTTAGCCATGCCAACCTTTTACCTAAGTTACTCAGGACATACTCAGGTCGTGATCTTGTCGGAATTCTGTTGAACTTCAGTCCGCTGTTGGTCACCGATCACACAACAACCAGACTTTTTGATGCTATTTTTAATTCAATGTTTTAAGCTTACATACTTGTCTGAATGGGAGGGGCTAATCGGTTCATTCATAAGCAAAAAATAAACAATCTTTTGAGTGGCTGGAAAAATGTTAACATTCATAAGCCATAAAACACGCATATGCTACCATGTAACTACTTGTTATAGAAGTTATAGAAATATTCCAAGGACGTTATGAAAAAAAACAGAAAGATATTATGGATGAAAATAGACAACTGATATGCATATCCTTTTTCTTCTCGCCTTGAATGAGATTCTGGGAAAAAAGAAACGTTGAAATTACAGGAATATATTCTGCAATATATGAAACACTGCTCAATACCACACAGAGGCTGGAATATCATTATTCCCTCAAAAAGCGCTAATTAATGACCCGTTAATCACAGTATTCCATATGTGGAGCTATTTAATATTCATGACGGTCAAACACCAGGGGATTAAAACATATGTTTACTTTTCTTCCTCATTTTCTTTCTTCTTCTTCTTCTTCTTCTTCTTCTTCTTCTTCTTTGTGTAGACTCACAAAAAACGGAAAACAAAACAAAAAGTTGCATGCCCTGCAACACATCATGGATGTGCTTCACTGTGACTGTGAGAGTACTTCAGTGATCCTGAAGGATCTTTATCAAACTCTCACGCACACAAAGAACACACTCCTTGCAGCTATAACTGAAGAAAATGAGATGGGGAAATAAAAAACTCACTCCCTGTTCACTCCCACAAGCCCCTTGCTGTGCCAGACAATCTCACCCACACATTATGCACATTATCCACACTTACATTTCTGGCCCTCTCTGTGCGACTTCGATAGGAGATTTGCACTCAGACTATTACAAGAAAAGGAGCTGGACACATGCTTCTTAAAAGCAAAAATTGTTGCATTATGACATTCTCTTGTGTGTGCTTATATATCATGTAATTATGCGTGGAGCATCGCTGAGACAAAGACTGTTTTTGAAGGCAACATGAAACTGCTCAAAGGTCTGTGGATTGTCTTGAGTAACCGGGTCATTATTTCAGGAAAAAGACATTGCTGTTGAATTGTTTTTTTTATTGTGCTTTGAGCATCACAAGCCGAGTGCGATATAGTCCCATTATACTGTAGAGAAGGCAGACACCTCTACAGTCAATATCTAAATATCAAAAAAATCTAGAATGATAAACAGCACTACAGGTAAGAGGACAAATGTGTATTTTTGATTGTGGAGGGAACTGTCCCTTTAAGGATTATGCAAATGCATGTGGCACGTAATTTATCTATTCCCATTGCCCCTTGTCCACTTTAACTTTTTCTCACGCTTTGAGGAACCTCCTCCAGGTGACTTGTAAACTTTACATCGCCGGAGTGACTGACAGCGTGGTCAAATTCTGGCCTTCAGTTACATTAAAGAGCATTATCATGTGTTGTGCCTGCAGAACGGAGCAGACTCTTTGAACAGTGACGCTCTGACTTTCAAAAAGCCACTCTCTGCTTCTCTGGGCGAGATCCCGTCGCTCCCCTGTTCTAACTGCTTTTTCGGCTCAGGTTGAAAGTACAGTGTGTGTGTGTACATGTGGAGAATGCAACAGGAGCAGAGGTATAGAGTTCAGTCATGAACCCGGTCAAATACATCTCACGCCATGGCTTCATGGACAAAGCATACATTCATTTGCCACACCGTGAGCACGGCTCTTGTGGTGGAGGTATGATTCAGGATGTGTGTTTTCTTTCACTGTAACAAGTGAATGATATAACACCAGTAGATCTCTGGATTAGCTTGTGGCGTTTCAGCCCAGGTCATGTGGCGCAGGCCTCCTGGTTGTGACAACAGTTAAATCCAGAGTTGTTGACGCAGTATTTTAATACTGCATTCCCTTTGTCCTCTACATGTGATGTGTGTTTTTATTACATGTGTATATCATTCTTATGTTTTTTGCTCTCCTGAGCACATTGCATTTCCCTTATAATTGAATGTGCTATTAAAGGTTTGCAAGACTTCTTCAATACAGCATGATGTTCATTTGGTAAATTACTTAACCATTTAGAGTAAAATAGACAGTGAAGCAGGGTGTGCGTTAGGGCGGGGCTACCTTGTCATCGACAGGTTGCTTTCAGTGTTTTCGTGTTAAAACTTAAACCCTTTCACATTGTGTTTTCAATGCTTGAAAGTTTACTTAGCTCCACCCTCTTGTCTCACTTCTGGTTGCAAAACACCAAGATGGTGACGGCCGTAAACAATGGGTGACATCACGGTGACATCAACTTTTTATATACTCTTTACGGTTGAACACGAGGAATTTTGATTCTTGAATTTCCCATGAGTTCTCACCAAAACAAAACTCTTTGTTTCTTGGGAAACATACCTTCAGGAACCCATATGTACGGAAACAAAGATGTCTTACTCAAACCTTATTAATACTACCACACACCTACAATATGTAAGTTTTAATGTAATTATTGCAATGATAATATAACTGGCTCAACGTCTCAGCTGCAGCCGCTGCTTCCAGTTACGGTAAAAAAAAGGCAGCTTACAGTGAATCTTAGAGTGAAAAAGGAGGTGATATGACAAGTTTGTCGAGTTCAGATCTGCATTCAACAGGCTTAGCATTGTGTGCAGAACATTTCCAGGGCTCAAAATTGCCACCAGCCATAATATATGCAAGTGGCTGGTAGATTTACCTCACTCACCAGCCAACAAAACAATGGCTATCTTTCAAGTAGCTGATCAAATTTGAACATTCAATAGCCATTTGGCCGGTGGAACAAAAAAAAGGTAATTTTTCACCCTGGTTACAACTAAACATCCAAAAACAATGCTTCCTTTTCTCAGATAATAATGCTTTAACATGACAAAATAGTTGCAAGCTTCACATTTTTCTTCAATGCCACTGCATGCAGTAATAAGCTATACAATGGCCATACGCTACCATATAACCACAAAGAAACATTAAAACTGCTAAGATAGTCAAAAACAGGGGATAACAGTAATTCTACATATGTGCAATTCTGTATGTGCTTTTAAAAGGACTTGTTCTACTAAATGATATACTTTAAAGAATAACATCAGAAAATTAGGATGAACAGCAGTTTACGATCAATTATCCACAGTTCTGTCGGGTTTCACAAGATAAATGGTATATTTCCGAGACATTAGACAAATGATATAAATATAATTTTTCTTCTCACCAAGAAAAAAAATGTATTTCACTCTTCTAATTTTCCTTCTTTTTTTCTTTGAGTAGACTCATTCGTAATTAGACACTCTGTGTTTGTAGCTCATTATTTAATTGATATTAATGCAGAACACATATTACATTCTGTTCATTTCTGTCTTAGTATCATTTCTTCAACACATCGTTCTCCAACTTTCTTTGCATAGCTTCACCATATTTGTTCTCAGTCGTATGTTGCAGAACTTTGAAGTGCTGTTGATTGCTCTGTTATTAAGTCTCACTTAGTGGATTGTTCTGTTGCTGCAAGCGGCGAGAATTATTTCACTTACGTATGTGCTTAAACGTATACGTCAATGCTTTCATAATAGATGGGAAGTTGCAGTCATCTCAGCTGAATGTTAGACCACAGTGCATGTTGGCCTCATTTATTCAAAGGGTATTATATTATTTTTGTAAATGATATACATATACATATATATACAACATTGTAGCCCTGTGTAAGCGGACGATGAAAGCAATCCCTCAAAGACAAATATCAGGGAACAAAAGTCACGTGTGTGCAGTGAACTCTGCAGATTGAAAGATGAGATGGAAGCTAAGCTAACTCAGCTAGGACTTTAGGCTATTCCACGACACAGCCAACTCCTGGCTGATGTGTTTTCAGTTGAGGCACCTGACGATTGTATGATCTCCTCATATGATCATTCCACACTGTGCTGTGTCTACGTTCATTATTTCAAGCTAATTGAAACAAAAATAAATTCTTAATCGACTAACACATACAATTTGTTTCAACTAATCTATTTCTGTAAAACTGAGTTTCTCCACAAAGAATATAGAAAATGTTTTCAGCACCAGCAGGCTCCAAATGGTTCTCAAATGATGATATAGCAAGAAGAGTCTACAGCCACAGCTGTGTACGGTTGTACTTACAGTCGACATAGTAACACGGTCACAATGCCAATGTTGATATGCTAATGTTTAGGACATAATATTTACCATGTCCCCTGTCTTAATTTGACCATTAGCATGCTAACATTAGCTAATTGGCACAAAAGACAAAGTAGCCTACAGGTAAAAGGGATGGTAGTATCATTGCTTTTGCAACTATTTGGTCAAAAAGCAAAATTTCAAACAATGACATTTCAAACAAAATTTCATGGAAACCCTCTTCAAATTTCTGTCCGGACCAAAGTGGTGGCGTGACTGACTGACTGACCCCCCTGCGGAGCTCCAGATTTGATTGGTTGACTCTTGGATAAATACCTTGTTTAGGTTTATCCATCTATGTCTCCGCACACCAGAGTTCTTCATTAGTACATTCGTGACAGCGTTACAGAGAGTCAACCTGGGACCTGAGCAGGACCCGGTCCAAGATATGTTTAGTCTGTTCTGGTCTGGATAGGGTCCCAGACTATTGTACAGGTTTTCAATATACCTGAGTGGATCTTAAGTCGACTTACTGCAATGATTTTAGACAAATTGAATATTGTTCATTTTAACTGCCATTTGTATACATTTGCCATACTGTGATACCAATAGAGGAAAGACACTGTTATTATTATCTTGATATTGACTTCAGCCATATCGCCTGGCCCTACACACAACATTGGCAGTGACTAGCTGCAGAGGGCTGCAAAAGTTGTGGAGTTCTAACTCAGTCTGTAAATCAGTACCCAGATTTGTAAATGTGTAAAATAATCTGTAAATGTGTTCCCACATTTCTGAAGTCGAGAAGTAAACATTATCATTATCTGAATCCTCAGGCAAGAACTCCTCCCAGGTTTATCACTATCCAACAACAACCAGCTCTACTAAAGTCATTCTTCAAGACAACCACAGAGAAAAGCATATGACCTACATATTCCTGCAGGCCACATGATAAAGTTCTCGCCTCCATTGGGCACCCCGTACATGCAAGTGTTTTCAGTGCTCCGGTCTGCTACGGGTACTTTTTTTGCCTTTTTCTTTTGAAATCAGATTTTGCACACTTTGTGCCCAAGAAGGGAACTTACTTTTGGTGCAGTGGCCAACAGCACTGACTATTATCCTGTCTGATTGAGCAAATAAATATTGTTTTTTTTTTTTTAGGTCCCCATCTGCTCAATGTCCTTGTCCAAATACATAGTTTGCCATGGTCGGCACGTGAGATCTGCAGCCTGAATCATACAGACGGTACATATGGAAACACACATGGTGCATAGTCATGTGCATAGATTCGGGCACGTGTGAACTAGATGGCTGCACAGAATGGAAAATAACATCACTATTCTAATATTAGCATTCATGTATTCAGATGCTTGTCAACTTGCACCGAAACCAATAGCTGTTCTCTCCGTAAATCATTAGATCATATAACAAGTCATGTAATAGTGAATACTTTAAAAAGTCATCCTTATCCACAGCATAAAGAGGAAACCAAAGGGCTAACGTAGAGAAAGATTTGTGTCACCCTAACTTCTTTTTCCTGGAGCTGTCGAAGTCAAGAGTGGATTGAATCAGGAGAAGAAAAGAGAAAACTGGCATTCAATTCTTGCACAGGGGAGTGCGGTGTTTCTCTGATAAATGGGAATTACGAACCAATTTGGCACAAGCAAGTCAGCTGACGATCTGACCACTTTTGGGTTCGTCATGAGTAATTATGACAGTTTGTCATATGGGTCAGTGGTAAATACTATTTTACCACTCCTTTGCTCCTTTGCTCTTCAAAAAGATCCAAAGGCAGAAGAAATCGTAAGAGGTAATCTTTGGAAACCGCAGGTAGTGTCAAACCTTTCATCACTTCACTTTGTTGGCCTGGTTTATGGTTATCCTCCTGGGAGAGAAAAACAATGTATTTCACTCTTCTAATTTTCCTTCTTTTTTTTCTTTGAGTAGACTCATTCGTAATTAGACACTCTGTGTTTGTAGCTCATTATTTAATTGATATTAATGCAGAACACATATTACATTCTGTTCATTTCTGTCTTAGTATCATTTCTTCAACACATCGTTCTCCAACTTTCTTTGCATAGCTTCACCATATTTGTTCTCAGTCGTATGTTGCAGAACTTTGAAGTGCTGTTGATTGCTCTGTTATTAAGTCTCACTTAGTGGATTGTTCTGTTGCTGCAAGCGGCGAGAATTATTTCACTTACGTATGTGCTTAAACGTATATGTCAATGCTTTCATAATAGATGGGAAGTTGCAGTCATCTCAGCTGAATGTTAGACCACAGTGCATGTTGGCCTCATTTATTCAAAGGGTATTATATTATTTTTGTAAATGATATACATATACATATATATACAACATTGTAGCCCTGTGTAAGCGGACGATGAAAGCAATCCCTCAAAGACAAATATCAGGGAACAAAAGTCACGTGTGTGCAGTGAACTCTGCAGATTGAAAGATGAGATGGAAGCTAAGCTAACTCAGCTAGGACTTTAGGCTATTCCACGACACAGCCAACTCCTGGCTGATGTGTTTTCAGTTGAGGCACCTGACGATTGTATGATCTCCTCATATGATCATTCCACACTGTGCTGTGTCTACGTTCATTATTTCAAGCTAATTGAAACAAAAATAAATTCTTAATCGACTAACACATACAGTTTGTTTCAACTAATCTATTTCTGTAAAACTGAGTTTCTCCACAAAGAATATAGAAAATGTTTTCAGCACCAGCAGGCTCCAAATGGTTCTCAAATGATGATATAGCAAGAAGAGTCTACAGCCACAGCTGTGTACGGTTGTACTTACAGTCGACATAGTAACACGGTCACAATGCCAATGTTGATATGCTAATGTTTAGGACATAATATTTACCATGTCCCCTGTCTTAATTTGACCATTAGCATGCTAACATTAGCTAATTGGCACAAAAGACAAAGTAGCCTACAGGTAAAAGGGATGGTAGTATCATTGCTTTTGCAACTATTTGGTCAGAAAGCAAAATTTCAAACAATGACATTTCAAACAAAATTTCATGGAAACCCTCTTCAAATTTCTGTCCGGACCAAAGTGGTGGCGTGACTGACTGACTGACCCCCCTGCGGAGCTCCAGATTTGATTGGTTGACTCTTGGATAAATACCTTGTTTAGGTTTATCCATCTATGTCTCCGCACACCAGAGTTCTTCATTAGTACATTCGTGACAGCGTTACAGAGAGTCAACCTGGGACCTGAGCAGGACCCGGTCCAAGATATGTTTAGTCTGTTCTGGTCTGGATAGGGTCCCAGACTATTGTACAGGTTTTCAATATACCTGAGTGGATCTTAAGTCGACTTACTGCAATGATTTTAGACAAATTGAATATTGTTCATTTTAACTGCCATTTGTATACATTTGCCATACTGTGATACCAATAGAGGAAAGACACTGTTATTATTATCTTGATATTGACTTCAGCCATATCGCCTGGCCCTACACACAACATTGGCAGTGACTAGCTGCAGAGGGCTGCAAAAGTTGTGGAGTTCTAACTCAGTCTGTAAATCAGTACCCAGATTTGTAAATGTGTAAAATAATCTGTAAATGTGTTCCCACATTTCTGAAGTCGAGAAGTAAACATTATCATTATCTGAATCCTCAGGCAAGAACTCCTCCCAGGTTTATCACTATCCAACAACAACCAGCTCTACTAAAGTCATTCTTCAAGACAACCACAGAGAAAAGCATATGACCTACATATTCCTGCAGGCCACATGATAAAGTTCTCGCCTCCATTGGGCACCCCGTACATGCAAGTGTTTTCAGTGCTCCGGTCTGCTACGGGTACTTTTTTTGCCTTTTTCTTTTGAAATCAGATTTTGCACACTTTGTGCCCAAGAAGGGAACTTACTTTTGGTGCAGTGGCCAACAGCACTGACTATTATCCTGTCTGATTGAGCAAATAAATATTGTTTTTTTTTTTTTAGGTCCCCATCTGCTCAATGTCCTTGTCCAAATACATAGTTTGCCATGGTCGGCACGTGAGATCTGCAGCCTGAATCATACAGACGGTACATATGGAAACACACATGGTGCATAGTCATGTGCATAGATTCGGGCACGTGTGAACTAGATGGCTGCACAGAATGGAAAATAACATCACTATTCTAATATTAGCATTCATGTATTCAGATGCTTGTCAACTTGCACCGAAACCAATAGCTGTTCTCTCCGTAAATCATTAGATCATATAACAAGTCATGTAATAGTGAATACTTTAAAAAGTCATCCTTATCCACAGCATAAAGAGGAAACCAAAGGGCTAACGTAGAGAAAGATTTGTGTCACCCTAACTTCTTTTTCCTGGAGCTGTCGAAGTCAAGAGTGGATTGAATCAGGAGAAGAAAAGAGAAAACTGGCATTCAATTCTTGCACAGGGGAGTGCGGTGTTTCTCTGATAAATGGGAATTACGAACCAATTTGGCACAAGCAAGTCAGCTGACGATCTGACCACTTTTGGGTTCGTCATGAGTAATTATGACAGTTTGTCATATGGGTCAGTGGTAAATACTATTTTACCACTCCTTTGCTCCTTTGCTCTTCAAAAAGATCCAAAGGCAGAAGAAATCGTAAGAGGTAATCTTTGGAAACCGCAGGTAGTGTCAAACCTTTCATCACTTCACTTTGTTGGCCTGGTTTATGGTTATCCTCCTGGGAGAGAAAAACAATGTATTTCACTCTTCTAATTTTCCTTCTTTTTTTTCTTTGAGTAGACTCATTCGTAATTAGACACTCTGTGTTTGTAGCTCATTATTTAATTGATATTAATGCAGAACACATATTACATTCTGTTCATTTCTGTCTTAGTATCATTTCTTCAACACATCGTTCTCCAACTTTCTTTGCATAGCTTCACCATATTTGTTCTCAGTCGTATGTTGCAGAACTTTGAAGTGCTGTTGATTGCTCTGTTATTAAGTCTCACTTAGTGGATTGTTCTGTTGCTGCAAGCGGCGAGAATTATTTCACTTACGTATGTGCTTAAACGTATATGTCAATGCTTTCATAATAGATGGGAAGTTGCAGTCATCTCAGCTGAATGTTAGACCACAGTGCATGTTGGCCTCATTTATTCAAAGGGTATTATATTATTTTTGTAAATGATATACATATACATATATATACAACATTGTAGCCCTGTGTAAGCGGACGATGAAAGCAATCCCTCAAAGACAAATATCAGGGAACAAAAGTCACGTGTGTGCAGTGAACTCTGCAGATTGAAAGATGAGATGGAAGCTAAGCTAACTCAGCTAGGACTTTAGGCTATTCCACGACACAGCCAACTCCTGGCTGATGTGTTTTCAGTTGAGGCACCTGACGATTGTATGATCTCCTCATATGATCATTCCACACTGTGCTGTGTCTACGTTCATTATTTCAAGCTAATTGAAACAAAAATAAATTCTTAATCGACTAACACATACAGTTTGTTTCAACTAATCTATTTCTGTAAAACTGAGTTTCTCCACAAAGAATATAGAAAATGTTTTCAGCACCAGCAGGCTCCAAATGGTTCTCAAATGATGATATAGCAAGAAGAGTCTACAGCCACAGCTGTGTACGGTTGTACTTACAGTCGACATAGTAACACGGTCACAATGCCAATGTTGATATGCTAATGTTTAGGACATAATATTTACCATGTCCCCTGTCTTAATTTGACCATTAGCATGCTAACATTAGCTAATTGGCACAAAAGACAAAGTAGCCTACAGGTAAAAGGGATGGTAGTATCATTGCTTTTGCAACTATTTGGTCAGAAAGCAAAATTTCAAACAATGACATTTCAAACAAAATTTCATGGAAACCCTCTTCAAATTTCTGTCCGGACCAAAGTGGTGGCGTGACTGACTGACTGACCCCCCTGCGGAGCTCCAGATTTGATTGGTTGACTCTTGGATAAATACCTTGTTTAGGTTTATCCATCTATGTCTCCGCACACCAGAGTTCTTCATTAGTACATTCGTGACAGCGTTACAGAGAGTCAACCTGGGACCTGAGCAGGACCCGGTCCAAGATATGTTTAGTCTGTTCTGGTCTGGATAGGGTCCCAGACTATTGTACAGGTTTTCAATATACCTGAGTGGATCTTAAGTCGACTTACTGCAATGATTTTAGACAAATTGAATATTGTTCATTTTAACTGCCATTTGTATACATTTGCCATACTGTGATACCAATAGAGGAAAGACACTGTTATTATTATCTTGATATTGACTTCAGCCATATCGCCTGGCCCTACACACAACATTGGCAGTGACTAGCTGCAGAGGTCCGCAAAAGTTGTGGAGTTCTAACTCAGTCTGTAAATCAGTACCCAGATTTGTAAATGTGTAAAATAATCTGTAAATGTGTTCCCACATTTCTGAAGTCGAGAAGTAAACATTATCATTATCTGAATCCTCAGGCAAGAACTCCTCCCAGGTTTATCACTATCCAACAACAACCAGCTCTACTAAAGTCATTCTTCAAGACAACCACAGAGAAAAGCATATGACCTACATATTCCTGCAGGCCACATGATAAAGTTCTCGCCTCCATTGGGCACCCCGTACATGCAAGTGTTTTCAGTGCTCCGGTCTGCTATGGGTACTTTTTTTGCCTTTTTCTTTTGAAATCAGATTTTGCACACTTTGTGCCCAAGAAGGGAACTTACTTTTGGTGCAGTGGCCAACAGCACTGACTATTATCCTGTCTGATTGAGCAAATAAATATTGTTTTGTTTTTTTTAGGTCCCCATCTGCTCAATGTCCTTGTCCAAATACATAGTTTGCCATGGTCGGCACGTGAGATCTGCAGCCTGAATCATACAGACGGTACATATGGAAACACACATGGTGCATAGTCATGTGCATAGATTCGGGCACGTGTGAACTAGATGGCTGCACAGAATGGAAAATAACATCACTATTCTAATATTAGCATTCATGTATTCAGATGCTTGTCAACTTGCACCGAAACCAATAGCTGTTCTCTCCGTAAATCATTAGATCATATAACAAGTCATGTAATAGTGAATACTTTAAAAAGTCATCCTTATCCACAGCATAAAGAGGAAACCAAAGGGCTAACGTAGAGAAAGATTTGTGTCACCCTAACTTCTTTTTCCTGGAGCTGTCGAAGTCAAGAGTGGATTGAATCAGGAGAAGAAAAGAGAAAACTGGCATTCAATTCTTGCACAGGGGAGTGCGGTGTTTCTCTGATAAATGGGAATTACGAACCAATTTGGCACAAGCAAGTCAGCTGACGATCTGACCACTTTTGGGTTCGTCATGAGTAATTATGACAGTTTGTCATATGGGTCAGTGGTAAATACTATTTTACCACTCCTTTGCTCCTTTGCTCTTCAAAAAGATCCAAAGGCAGAAGAAATCGTAAGAGGTAATCTTTGGAAACCGCAGGTAGTGTCAAACCTTTCATCACTTCACTATGTTGGCCTGGTTTATGGTTATCCTCCTGGGAGAGAAAAACATTTTTTTTATTTTAACCTAAATCAGTGTGATTTTAAGTAGGACTAAAGCTGTCGGCCAACTAACGTAGAAGTCAAAAGAATTACCTCCCAGCTTGGTGATATCTGAACTCATTTCTTAGCCATGCTAGCAGCATAATAATCATGGTTCCATTGCGTGATCATGGTTCCCAAACAGGGAATTGCATGATTTTAGTAAACCCCTGATTTGTCTTTAGAGCCACCATGGTTTTGAGGGAAATGTCTCAACTATTGCATGGATTACCATTATACGTACATTCCCACATTCCCACCTGGGCAATATGTAGAAAATCAAACATCAACACAACAACATTTTTTTGTTCAAATTAACAACATATTAGAATTTCAGGACAGTCAATCCATATGACAGAAATTATATGAGATCTGTAATACAGTAGCAGTAGTGTCATTAATAGCAGACATATTTGAAAAAATATTCCTACTAATAGTAACAGCAGCTGATATCTAAACTCATATCACAATATCAATATAATATTGATACATTGCCCGGCCCTTTCCAAAAGAACGCTATCATCACGTCAACATGTTTCATTTGTCCAAAACTTTTTTTTTTATGAGCAAATACCTACAAAACTAATGACTTTCCCATCAGCCTCAGCTGTACTTTCTGTTTAGTGCTGATGAGCATGTTAACTCTGTAGCGGTCCCTCATTATTTGCTTCTTGCTGTCATTTCCCTTTTCCCAGTTCTTTTGAACTGAATGTCACGCTTCCCCTGAGTTGAATGGAGGCTCATTCAGATCATCTGCTGTGCAGGGTGTGGGGACGGGCTCCTAATGTAGAATTGAGAGCAGCTTTGTGGATTTACCCTCTTGGCCAATCAGGTTGCGAGAAGCCCCTTTCTTTAGGGCTTAAAAGAGGTGGAGAATGGCAACCACAGGTCATTCTGGTCCTTCCCTGACATAAGAGCAGACATCATTTCAGTAGAGATTTTGAGCCAGAAATTCTGGTGTTTGGTCCCTTTTGAGACTTCTTTGTCATCTTAACTTTTCTGATTGAGGTTGATTTTGAGTGTTCTGAGCAACAGTTGCTTGCTTAACAATAACCCAACGCCTGCATTGAAACCCTCTTTATTAAAAGACAATTCCTTATTATCGAAGAAGCATTTGTTGATTATTTAAGAGGCTTTTCTTTTTTTATTATTCAAGAGACATCTTTGCATTGGGAATGAACTTGTAAGCTCTGATTCTCCAAGTACACATTTCTGTGTTATGTGGTTGGGAACTTGTTCTCAGGCTTCTTAGCGATCAGCTGACATCTGTTGAACCGGCACCGCCACAGCACACTAAGTGTGTGCATATGTTCTTTTCTGAAGAAACATGAAACCAAAGGTGTGACCAAGTCATTGGGCCTCATGCAAGAACCACTCGTGTGAACAGACTCGTTAAGTGGCTTGTACAAATGATTCAGGAGAACTTGCCAAATTCACAAATTTGCTAGTATTTAGAATTTTCTCTTAGGTACAAGAACATTCAAATTAGACTGCTGTTATTTGAAATAAGGTTTTTACTGCAGTGCCTGACAGTGCAACATCACATACTATGTCAAGTATTCTTCAAGCCATTTTCATATCAAACCATTTTTTCCTTATTCCAGTGACGGTACGAGCCTAAGGTGACACGGCATTAACAGCCCTCGTTATTTTTTTTCCATTACTTCAGCTGGTCCCTTAATTCCATGCTGTTAAAAAATAGGTGTTCCTCTATGGATCTGAGGCAGCGGGACGAAAATCTCAAACTTGTAAATGTATCTTTTTATTCTTTGGTGCCGTGTTCATGAATGAACACTTCTGCACATATGGGACAGGATGCGTAGCCTTATATGGTATAGTTTTGGCATTTATTATGCTAATTTACAATTCTCATGAGTGCACAGGTTGCCCAAGTCACAAGTAAGTCTCAAGTCTTTGCACTCCAGTCCCAATTCAAGACAGGCAAGTCCCGAGTCCAGTCCCAAATCAAGACGGACAAGTCCCAAGCCTCAAACTTTTGAGTTTCGAGTCCAAAACAAGGCACAATGTGCTCTTCACCGAAAGTAGTGGTATTTGTGTCTCAGTCTGTAATTTTAATCCCACACATTTAGAATACTGAAATTTGTTTAGTTTTTTTGCTGACCACCGCATAGTTTTTGTACGTGTACGAAATATTCTTTGGTCTTTACCTATTTCATTTTTTTCCCAACCAGCGCTCGGAAACATTGTGTTAGTTCCTCACGGTCAAATGGATCCGGGGGAATTAAGTGTTGACTTGCTGCAACCTTAAAGTTAGTTTATTCAGGAAAAGAAGGGAAATTATTTGCTTCCTGGAACACTTTCTTTTTTTTTTTTTAAATAACCTACTTTTTTTTTTTAAATAACCTACTTTAAATTTCAATACTTTGAAATTGAGGGAATTGGCATCAAGTAAAAGGCTCAAGTCCAAGTGAGGACACGAGTCATTGGTGTTTATGTCCACATCGAGTTGCAAGACGTTTTTGATTTTGTCAAGTCTAAAGTCATCAAATTTGTCCTTTTTGATTTTACGAAGTCGGACAAAAAGCATTAGCTCGAAACGTCACTTGTGTAAGTGCTAATAAATTCCACCTAAGAGAGCAACAGCGTGTGGACCTTTTTATATATATTCATGTTTGCATGCAGACATTTAAAGAAAGGGTGCAGTTTCCTGAGTGCCACACACTCCAGCGTTTCCCATTACATATGCACCCGTCCTTTTTTTAGAATTTCAACGTACAAGTTGTTCTTTAAATTCTATTGATCTTATGGAACCATAGCAAGAAATTCACAGTTGGAAGAACATCCTTTGTTGCGATGGCTTTTAAAATATTTTTTGTAACTGGCTGTAAAAAGTCCAGAAAAGCACTAACTGGAGCTGTACTTTTTTCCTCTGTATGCTGTTGCCTCCATTACTGTCTGCCTATGTAGGTCAGGGTGGACAGTTTCATAAGCCGCATCAGCAAATCAAGCTCAGCAGGCAGTGATGGTGGGATTTTTTTTTTTGTTGATTAGGTCTTTCTTTCTTCCCTTTTATGTCAAGGTTGGCAATGGTTAGCTTCAAACGGACGAGAAATTGAACCAGAGCATACATGGTGTAAATATGTGTTTTCAGATATTAGCGATAATAGAGGTCGTAACATTTTGTTACTCACACCTCTGCACCACATGAGAGTGATTTTTCTTTTGTTAATAATGTCCACTGCATTACTCATACTGTGTGCTCTGAATGAAAGTGTTCCTATATGATGGGTTCTTTCTTTCTTGACATAATTAATGCGTGTCACTGTGCCACATTCTGGTCAGCTGAATGTAGGTCAGTGTGTTGGGTGTGTTTATTTTTGTCCACAAGGATGGTCTACATGGGAAAACTGAGTTTTAAAACTGATTTGAAAAGAATTGTGTGTTTTTTATCATTAAACATATACTCAAAACATATTTATTTTGTTCTACTCTTGAATATGGTATATTTTGAAATTGTAATTTATTTATAATAATTTATAATAAATCTCAAGATATGCTGTCTTTGGTCCGTCGCTCTCTCTATGTATTCATCATCATTACGCACTTCACATGAGTCGGAGACTACTAAGTGGCTCACATCTCATATTGTGTTCCTAACCCAGCCGTCTCCCTCTTTTTTCTCTCCCTTTCTGTCTCCAGTGGTGCCAGTCCTGTTGGTCTCGTCCTGACCGCCATAGTAGCCGTGGTTTACAAGGTGGCGATACGATTTGAGGGGTAAGTCTTCAAATGCATTTGGTTAATAAGAATGCACCTCAATATGCACCGAAGACACTGGAAAATTGCACCTGTCAGGCACGATCGCGGATGCATATGTCTGTCAATTTAGATCATTTAGACTCTCGGCACATTAAGGTCCGAAACGTCCTCCTCCTCCTCCTCCTCCGCTTCCTTGTCCATGGCGATTACGAGATTAGCCACTGACCTCGAGGACAGTTATGAGCGACCTACTTCTGGACATGGGTCCGCACAGAGGAAGCCATGTAGTAATGAACACACCCACGTACCACAGAAACACGCTGCTAATGCACAAGCCAGTCACAAATGAGGCCGATCCACGATCGTGTAATTCAGCCCGAAACCTGTGACTAGAAGGTAAGGCAGGTGTCAGATATTAAGATATTATTACCTCACACTGTGCCTGGGAAAAGATTCATACGATGCTATATTTATCGTCTGCCTCGGGCATAGACTCTGAATGCTCTCATTTAGTTTAACTCTGCAAGGGTAGCGAAGCGACCGGTTGGATATTGCCACACGCCGTGACTGAAATAGGTGAAAGCGGCAATGGCAGCGATGCAGCAACCACACTGCGAATGGAAATCAATGTCTATTGAGTTCGGACAATGGCTGTCAGCTTTTTCGATCTCACAATCCCCTGCGATGCAGAGTGAGACGCAGCGGTGAAAGCTGACACCAAATAATGACTTTTATTCTCCTCACATCTATTAATAAATCCTTTTAGGCTTTCACTGATTGCTTAAAAAGACACAGAATTGATGACACCTCTCACTTGTTTGCAGTCTTACTGTTGATTGAAACTGCTGGCTACAGTTTATTTATTTTGTGGTTAAGTGCTAATTAAGCGTAATTAGGCGTTTCCGAAAGTTGTCATTCAAACATCCATATTCAGGGTGACTAACTACCTGCATGTATACATGCACAGTATTCCACAGTATCCTGGTTATTGGGTCTTTTGAGTCTAAAATGATGAAAATGTGCTGTGAAATTAATATATCTTAGTAGAATCACTTAGATTGATGGAACTGGATGTTAGCACGCTAACAAGGGTACTTACTGCTAACGAGGGTTACCAATTGTATTAGCCCGGACGTCCACTATATTGGGCTAAATGGGTTTGTCCCTTGTCCCGTACTGACTGCTGCTCTACTCTGATCAGCGCCACTGTTCACAGTAATGTCAAGATGCAATATTGTCACAACTCGCGTCTATCCGGACGTTGCACATTGTAACTGTGGACCCGGTCAGTGGGGACGAAAGTAACACAACAGTATAAACTTGAATTGTTTGAACGTTGTCCTATGTTAATATGTAATTGCAAATTCAATTTCCAATTTCATCAAATGTTTTACAACAACAGTATCACTATAACTGTTAAGGAAAATGTAACAGTATTCAATGAACAGGTGACTCTGACATGGCTAATTTCAGTATGTATCGGACTCATATGGGCTCAGAGAAAATCAGGCGCACTCATTTTGCATCGCGTTACTTTCGTATTGCGGTACTTTTGTATTGTGGTACTTTTGTATTGCGTTACTTTTGTACCGGCTCTCCCCTACATCCTTCATCCTCCCGCTCACTGTCAATAGAGCACCAAAGAAACATGAGCCCCTTGACAACAGCTCTAATCCCTGGCTTAAGTTATTTTCCAAATTCTCTCAATTACACACAAGGAACCGAGCTGCTGTTCTTTGGTACTGCTGTTTGTTTGATTTATGGGCTTCAGTGGCGTAAAACTGTCAGAGCGTAGTGCAGAGTGGAGGAACATGTGGAGACACAAGGCATCTTCCTGTCATACACACACACACACACACACACACACACACACACACACACACACACACACACACACACGCGCCCAGGCTCCCTCACGGTTCATCACACACACAAGCTATCCTGGCACAGAGTGGTACGGTGTTCAAGTCTCTGATTTATTGCCCCATTATATGTTTGTTCTGCTGTATTTACAGACCATTCACTGAACTGATCTATGAGGAGAGAAGTCAGCGCCGCAAGCATGAATAATCCCATCCCGCCCCCGCCGCTTCCTGCTCCTGGTTCGGCTGAGGATTCCCTTCCTGTCAGACGGACAAGAGGACAGACGGACTCACCAACGGCGTAGATCATTAATCCACCTCCAGTGTGGATTCAACTGTTCCATTTCTGATTTGGTTTGATGCTCTTCTAATTAACGTGGATGCTACATTGAGTCATTTTTCTAATGTAATTTTGGACCACATGGTTATGGCCTACTTGGGCTGAGGATGGCACGTTAAAGAAATAGTTTGATAATCTGAAAAACAGCCTAAAATGATTTCTTGTTAAAGATTACATGAGAAGATTGATAGCACTTTTGAGGAACGTACGGAGCTAGAACTATAGCTGGTGATTAGCTTAGCTTAGCCGCAAGAAAGTAAATAAGCTTTTTTTCAAAGATGTCAAATTCTTCCTTTTAAAGCTGGATGTAGAGTAAAGACACACCCACCACCACCACCACCACCAACAGTCTACATCACGAAGAAGATCTGCAGCAAAAAATAGCAAACCCATCCATCCATACACAGAGCACACTTTTCAAAGTCACGTCAGGTATTGTTACCGGACTGCAAGCACAATACCGGCACCCTGCGCCGCACACACCTGAATGAAATTAAGTCACAATTGATGTTCAACGTTACACCTGTGTTCGTCAAGTGTACTGCCTGTGCTGTTAACATTCCTTGTGTTATTTGCAATGTGTTGTGTGCTATTTTTGACAAGATATTAGGAAGTTATGAGCAAATACTTAGAACACCGGGGAAGCAGCTAGCGTATTTCCTAAAAATGTTTTTTCACTAGTTTATCACTGCCACACGTTCCTAATAATTCTCTTTTATAAGTCATATAAAAATCCTACATGATGAGCATGTTTATTTAAAAATACTGGTTTTCGCAGTTTGTCTGTAAAGTGACAGCATCTCGTGCGAGTGAGGTTTTTCAAAGCAGAACAACCAAATCAAAAGGAGTTGTGGGGCACGAAGACTTTGTATTTTACACACAAACCAACACAAATCCGAGAGAACCTTCGACACTGCCATCGTTTTTGGTAACTGTTGTACAATGTGATAGACGAACCCTTTTAAATGTCAGAGGAGCTGTACCAATAACGGCTTCCTACTGTATACCTATGCAAACCATTCTGAACTGAACACCACACACTGCCTGTTGATGTGGGATATTTGTTATGTAATAAACGAGTGAGGTCTCTATTTGTGTCTCTATTTGTGTCACACGACGACTAATTGATGCACTCAATGCAGCGTTTTGGCAGATGCAGTACCTCTTTCAGGCAGGTGTCGGGGCATCGTGCATGATTCTTTTCTCTTTGATTGAGTCAGGGATAATCGGACAGTAGGATCTCTCTTCATGATTGCAACGCTCGGTGCTAATGATGCAGCCCCTGTGATACACAACACATTTGAGTGGTTTGTGATTAAAGCCCCGGATGGTAATCTTCTTAAAAAAAATATGAAATTCTCTTTACATCCCGACCGCAATCAAAAGACAGAAATCACTTAGTAAGTACGAACAATAGACGTGTTTTTTTTGTTAATGTTCATTATGATAATTTGGGGGGGGAGTAGCTTCTGAGGGAGGACTGAAGTGACTCAAGATTACCAACCATAGCTTCAAGTAGCTGCTTACTTGCTACTATTTCTCTATTTTCACCCTTTAATTCCAGGTCTTTGGTATTGTTCCACTCTGCTTAAGCACAGTCTCACAGTTACAATGGCTGTACGCCGGGTCAATATTTGCTCCTTCTCCCATACACTTCAATTGTAGCCTGTGCAGCAGACAAATTCAATGTGTTTCTTGTTTTTGTGCAGTATTCACTCTTGTTCAACTTTGACTGTGCCGTCAAAACAATCTCGACATAAGGAGCAATCTTTATCTGCTCGAAAGCTTTCAAGTACATTTTTGTCATTATTGTAGGGGTGTGTCATCGCTCTTATACACAGTCCAACGTATGATTACTCTCCCCAATATTTCTGTATTGCTAATCATTGGCTGAGTGCGGGGAAATGTGGTTGAAGAGAGCTTATGTGACTGCACTTTAAGAGAAAAGAGCTTGATAAAATGAGAGAAAAATAGAGTGGACCTTACAACAACTGTCCTCATGACAGACGGGGGCTTTAAGAGGTCACTGCAAAACATGGATTATGAATGATTCTCACCAGAGTGCAGAATATAAACAAAGAAATTCAAACGGGGTGGAAAAGCACAAATATCGCTCTACTATATTGCAATCAGTTTTCATCCTAGGGTATAGTAAGAAATAATAACTACAAAATACCTCACTTGCTTGGCAGAAAATGAATGAACACTGCCTCAATGTGAATGGCACTTTGCAAGTCTACTTTTAGTCTCTGATCTGCACTGATCATGTTAAATTTTGGCCTGAAGAGCAGCAATTCCAGAAAGTGGTGTCTAACACACCTCTGTTCTTGCAGTCACAGCGAGTAGCTACTTGCGTCAGAGACTAGAGCAGCACAGAGAGCATGAAACACACTTCTATCGACCGACGTATATCAGAGACCAATGTCTCAATCGTGGTATAAGACCGCTAAGTCTATAGCATTTAAAGGAGCAACATAGAATACTTGATTAATCGTATGGCCCTGCCCTGTCCGCTCAAAAGCTGCATGCAGATGTGTCACCCACAATTAAATCCTAAAGTGTATAAATAGGAATGCTTTTCAGTTGAGTTAAAGTACAAAGTGAGGTCATGTTAGGTTAGGTTGTCTGACTCAATGGCAATAGACGTATAAAGGAAATGGTGTCACAATTTGTCAAATACATGACCATGATATTTGGCTCGTACTTCCAAAGGTGTCCAAGATGGTCAAAAACCTTCGCTGCATCTAATGGTGTTATAGTACACAGTGTTTGAGATAGTTGTGCAGACATTTAGTGTGGAAATAGTAGGAGGCGGAAGAAGAAAGAGGGAAAAGAAGAGCGTAGGAGGAACCTCTGATAATGCTGGTGTCTGAACACCTGGAGTTGTGCAACACAGCGCTAACTACAGAGAGAGAACCAGTAGTCTATTTTCTTGTGAAATTATTGACATGTCGCCAAGCTAGCTTGCACTTCGGCCAGAAAACCCTTGTGACGCTCACCGAAGCTTGTCGTTGACGACTTGGAGCCACGGCTCACAACGCTTTGCTTTTGTTTGGGTAACGCTCTTGCAGAGCAGTTGTCAGGACGGTTGTCAGTGCGGTTGCTGTTTGGCAGTGTGAATGCTGCTTAACTGTTGTTTCTAGAGCAGCAACAGTAAGGTAATGGGGGGGGGGGGGTTTAAACACTGATGGAAACCTATTCCCCCACACACATTATTCCTCTTGCTCTACAGGTGCCCCGAGACACGCACATACTGGAAAGAGCCATGAGTCATTGAACAATGCATCCACACAGGTGACCAGGTCATGGGACACGGTGGCTCAGTGTGGAGATCTTGTTAATCTTAGCAGGACGCCTCGGGGAAGTCTGGAGTTAACGGAGGCTCTGAGCGGGAGCAGCCTCGTCCACTGACTCTGTGACGCACGCTCTGTAGTTTGTTGACCTGATCCGACGCGAACACAACAATACACTTTTTGTTTACCCCAGAGTGTGAAGGCTCAGGGGGCAGTCACACTTAGGGAAGTTTTCTTCGGTGGGAAACCGGAGGGGGAAAGCCTTTTTTTCTGGATGCAGCACGGCTTGGCTTGTTTAGCGCTCACAGGCTCCTCAAAGCCGGATTCACAAACAGTTTAGTTTGTACCTGTGTTGAGGGTTCTGTGGTCACACTGTAAGAGGTCTGCTGTTTGTGTGATTCCAGTTTTATTATGATGATCTCTCATAAATTGTACGTATCTTGTAATCTAAGTAATTAGCACAAGGACACCGTTCACAAATTTAAGTTATGAATTATTATTTTTTTAATGAAGGCCTCTACTTCTTACAAATCAAAGACATGACAGAAAAAAAATTGTAAAGCTTGAATAGTGAGACAAATAGTCAAAACAATTGTAATCCGGTCCATAAGGTAAGGATTGGTACCAATGCCGCATATGTGTACCCCTCATCCAGGCTGCATGGTGACTCAGAGCCTGGCTTTCATACAAATGAAACTAATGGCTGTAAGATGTCTCTTAACCCCGCTTTGATTGTTATCAGCCTATTAAATAGCCGTTAGCAGTTCTCATCAGGAGCATGTGAGGCGATAGGACCCTTCCCTGCCTCCTAATTGGCTCAGTAGGCCGTTATCATCTATTGGTTAGCTGGATCACCGCAGGGAGGTTCCAAATTGTTAGCCAGCGACTTAGGTGCAGTTTGCCCCGTGTGAAGCATTATAATGGTAGCGATAACGGCTTGTGTGGCCAGCCAGGGTTCCATCCAAATTTACAATAACACAAATTCTGAACACATTTCCAGATTATCATGAACAGAAATAGCAGATTAATACACTTTGAATGCCCTTTCTAATATTTAACTAGTCATAGTCATTAAACTATTGCAGAAGAAAAGGGAGCAACAATATGACATAATTTAAAAAGCGCCAGTCAATCCTCAAACAACAAAACAACATCAGTGACGTAGTAAACATGATGCAAATATTGCATTTATAGTAATCCCATGTATTAATATGAGGAAGGTTACTGTCCCCTCATCGCTCCACAAAGGTCTTATTTTTTGTCTGCCTGAGTGATGTTTGCATCATCATTCATTCACTGAGTCAGTTTTTATTGCACTTTGTCACATTTAGCTTTTAACGCCTGCCTCTTCAACCACACTTCCACTGCTACTCCAGAATGCTGCTGTCTGTCTAGGGGCGGAGCCAAATGTTGTGAACATTCGGGGCATTCTCCCCTGGTGAGATTCTTTTTCCCCATTTACAGCAGCCGTATGCACTATTTTTCAAGCCATTGATAATAAAATGCTGCCAAAAAAACTGTACATTATTTGGGAAATACATAATTGCTAAGGAAAAAAATCATCCTGTAGAGCCTCCATCCCACTAATTGTTGTCCAACTGTATAACTGTAAAACTAGTCTGTTGTTACTATTTTTAAGTTACATTATACATGGGTTTAAATATCTTTGTTGTTTGGCTATCATATCTGCTACATTTGAATCCATACCATAATAATATGGACTGCTCTAACTGCAAGTCAAGGATTACTTTACACAAACTTCATTCAGTTTTATGAAGCGCAACTGAACCACCTCCATACAGTACACACATCTTCATTTTATTTTCAATTTAATTCAATCATCACAGATAAATGATTTATGACATTTGCCAGCTGTAATTTTAAATAACAGCATCTCTTGAAGGCAGTCCACTAAACAAAGAGATGGAAACTGCTTATATTCTGACCCCGTACACACAAAGCTACTCTACTATACGAGTCTTTTTCCACAGGTAAGTCGTGCCGTCCTCATCTGCAATTGTACCCAGAGCGCCCCCTTCGGGTCACTTTGGCAACTGCAGCATCTCAAGCCTCCAGTCGCTCCAGTGAACGCTGCAGCAGCCTCTTCTCCTTCTGCCTGGCGACACGTTCGCTGCAGCAGTAACTGAGGATGTGAATAAATTCGTGTATTAATGGGACTTTGTATGCAACAGTGGTGGATACACAACTGGAGCCTCATCTCGAAGTGCAAAGATGTACTCACTGCATTGTTGTGCAAGGATATAACTGAAAACAGTGTTTAATGCTGCTTGTTAAAAATAATAAATATCTATATCTATCTCTCTCTCTCTCTCTCTCTCTCTCTATATATATATATATATATATATATATATATATATATATATATATATATATATATATATATATATATATATACATACATACATATAATAACCACACTTTAAAAAAACTGACTGTCTAGCAACATATTTACTCGTTCTGGAAGAACTCACATCCGCTGCCGAGGTTTTGTATTCTGAGGAAAATGTGCAAGAGTTCAACCTGATTTTCAACAACGTGCCAAACCGGGTTAAACACCGGAAGATGCGTTAATTATTGACTTGGCCAAGCTCGGTGGAAGTTAGAACTTTGCTTTCACACACGGCACCACATGTCCTGTCCCATCGCCTTAATGCTACCCAATGTGTTTTTGGATGGTCTGCTGCTCACTGCTTTCCCAGCGCTCCCGTTTTTTCTTCCTAAGAAATGCACAAACTGACGCACCAGCGAGGGATTGGTCCGCTTTTCCCAGCGCTCAATCAGGCCCCGAGTTCCTGCTCAATGAGCGGTGACGTTGGGGAAGGAGGAGGAGGAGCGCTCCGCCGCGTGCATAAATACGCGGCTCCAGTCCGGATAGCACACAGAAACACCACAGCAGAGTGACCGAGAGCATCTCCGCTGACCAATAAAAGCTGCTCATCCGTCTTTTACGCACACAGCCCAGAGAGAAAGAGTTCCTCGCTCTAAGATATAATCATGATTAAGAAGATGTCACCCTCCGAGAGCGATTACGACATCCCAGCAAAGAACTGCTACAGGATGGTGATTTTGGGATCCACCAAAGTTGGGAAGACGGCCATCGTGTCCCGATTCCTGAACGGGAGGTTCGACGAGCAGTACACGCCGACCATCGAGGACTTTCACAGGAAACTGTACAGCATCAAGGGAGACGTCTACCAGCTGGACATACTGGATACATCGGGGAACCACCCTTTCCCCGCCATGAGGAGACTATCCATACTGACAGGTACTTATCCACATTTGTTGCTTCATGTTTTTTGCAAGAATAGTTGTAGAGAATCAGAAAGAAATGCAAAAGTGCACTGTGCGCCTTGAGCGCACGGATGCAGTGCAAATGTTTTACCGTATGGTTAAAAAACACACATGTTGCGTTTAGAACACTTTGCATGTATCTAAAGCAGGCCAAGTTAACCAAATCTTCCTTCTCTTCCCCCCTCCAGGTGACGTGTTCATCCTTGTCTTCAGTCTGGACAACCGGGACTCCTTCCAGGAGGTGCAGCGGCTCAAGCGGCAGATCTTCGAGACCAAGTCGTGCCTTAAAAACAAGAGCAAAGAGAACATCGACGTGCCTCTGGTCATCTGCGGCAACAAGTGCGACCGAGAGTTTTACCGGGAGGTGCAGCAGGAGGAGATCGATCAGCTGGTGGCCGGGGATGAGCAGTGCGCGTACTATGAGATCTCCGCCAAGCGCAACGAGAACGTGGATAAGATGTTTCAGACTCTGTTTACCTTGGCCAAGCTGCCTCACGAGATGAGCCCCGACCTGCACCGCAAGGTCTCCGTGCAGTACTGCGACATGCTGCACAGAAAGTCTCTGAAAAACAAGAAGATGAAGGACATTGGGGAAGCGTTCGGTATGGTCACTCCGTGCGCACGGAGACCCAGCGTGCACAGCGACCTCATGTACATCAAGGAGAAGGCCATAGGAGGCGGCCAGGGCAAAGAGAAAGAGAGATGTGTGATCAGCTAAGCAGAGCGGCGGGGCACAAACTCAGTTCAAATCTTTGGAAGTAACAGGGAGCCCGGTGCGCCAGCTTGAGAGGCGACCTGTGCGGCCGGCTGCGCTCAAACTGACACGGGAGGTGTGGAGACGCCGGGGCCGAGGCTGCCGCCTCCGTGACTGCGCGCCGCGCCCTCTGGCGCAGCACCGTCTTCGAGGACACTTGACTGGAAACGCGAATCCTCTTGAACTGCCAAAAATAAAAGACATTTGAGAATGTTTGCTTATTCCGTCAATCGGAGCCCAGCGCGTGGAGTGGCTTCATGCCTTGTGAGACCCGCACATCGATGCGTAAAATGTGTTTAGTTGACTTCATGCCTTTCACAGATGCTAGAGGGGAGAGAAAAGAGACTCTATGCTCCGGAGGTGCAATGTTTGGGGGGAAAAACGTTGTTTACATCTCATCATCTATTGTACACTGGCTAATACACTTGAATGTTTCGTTGCAATCTAAAGTGTTTTTTTATTGTGAATGTATATTTATTGTTCATGTCAAGAAATCTTTATTTATAATAAAAATTTGAACTAAAACATATTTTTTCCATTGTTTCTCATTTCTTCTCTCTTGACTTCATGTTCTACTGTCGACCTTCTCTCACACAAACCACCAACCACATGCAGTGAACACACACGTAGACACTGCTGCCGTGACGCTCATCAAATACAGAAAATAAGGCACAGAGAAACCAGCTCAATTGTTCTGAGAAAGCAGGCCCTTCATGGTTGTTTGGAATCATAATATGAAACCATGATAATAGTCTCAGTGATCTGTAGAACAACCCGCTTTTATGAATTCACATGAATGAAGTGGACCTGTCCATCAAAAAGATGAGAGAAGTGTCCTTGAGCACAAAAAGTAACTATACATTCTGAATATGTGTAAATAGTCATATGCACACATGTTTAAAAGAATATGACAACATATGTGTTGAGGTGTAGCATGATTGGCAGATTATGCCTCTTTAACCCTTACACCCATGTTTGTCTTTATCAGGGGGGGACAGGGCATAGTGGGGGACAGCTGGTCAACAGTAGATGCCACATATGAGTGTTGTACATCATCTGAAAGCTGGGAACACAAAGATTAATTTGAAGTGCACCTAAGCACCGTGTGTAAAGATGTTCTTGTCATAAATCATAAATATAATTTCATTCTTTAATTAAAGCAAATTGTGAGAGTGTAAATAGGCTTAGAACATTATGATGGAAGTGTAGAACGGCCATCCACATGTTCTATTATGTCTCATATGTTTTGCAACAATTTTTGGGTTATATACCATTTGTCATACAGATTTGTTGCTGAATTTAACTTATTACCTGATTTCGACAATTTAAAGAATAATCAAAGAACCCTCCAAAATACCACAAGACCTTGAGGAACACCATAAAAAGTCAATTGTGCTATAATTTTACATCTTTTACCTTTTGACATTTTGAGACTTCCGCAAGAATTGAATTTTTCACTATTGTTACTATGGGGACTAACATCATCCCAAATGAATACAATTGAGCTCTCTCTTACTTTCCAGTCATACCAAATGTATGCAATGAGACGACTGCTTAAGGACCAGAGTATGCAGTATTATTCCAACACACAACATTTAACAACATAGGCAAAAATTACACATTTATACTGCAAGCAAAAAAAAAACAATTTTCATTCACGTATCTTGAGGTTAAAGGTCAAGGAAGCTATGTAAAAAACGGCCATGCCAGTTTTCACCTGGCCAAAAGTTTGCTTTGAAAGCAGCATTTAGCCTCCCTTCCTGAAACGGGAGGGGGGGTGCTGCACTGTCTCTACCAACAGATGCCTCTTTTAGTTTCATATGAGCCCTACAGTCTCTTAAAGACAGTAATATCTCCACTAAAATTGTAATTTCTATCCAATGCATTTCAATAACTGTACAACATAAAAACAAAGACAGGCTGGAGAATTGTTACGCCCCGAACAAACCTCACAGTTTGTGCTCATCACAGTCTTAATTCTACGTTATTTGCACTTGCTTCCAGAACCTTTTGGCCCTCAGAGATGACCCAGAAACACTGTGTCCAGTTCTTTCTCTCTGTCTCTCTCTGTGATGTGCCTGGAACCTCGCTATCAGCAATGATCCTGTATACTGTACCCGGTCAATTCACACACTCGCACAGAACATCCTGCATCATCCTGCGTATGTTTGAGGGAGAAAGTGTGTAAGGAGTCAGGGACACACAGCGGCGTACTGTAACACTGCCCTCCTGCTAATCAGTAACACCATGTGCTCTACCCCTTGTTGCATTCATTAAAGAAATACATAATTATGGCGTTTATTAGCATGCAGCATTGTCTCTGTCAGGAGGAGCAACATTTTGTTTTTGTGTGTTGATCTCTAATCTCAGGGGCACTCCAATAAAATACAAAAACAATAAATGGGTTGAATAAGATCAGAACGTACTAGGTTTACACACAGCAGGCCATTGTGAACCAGTCAGAGCATGCATTTTTTTATTAACATCATCCTGATAAGTGTCAACATTTGTACAGGCGTCACTGGCAGGGAGAGGATTAGTATACGCATCACAGTGCAGGAATCCTTCTTCGGAATATCTCAGCAAATATCGTTATCTGAAAAGTTTCAGTAAGAATATCTCAAGGTCAGGTGAAGTACCGCCTGACAAAAAGTCTGCGCTATGTAATACAGGAAATGCAAAGTAAAGGTTTTGCTCTGGTTATTGTTCAACACAGAAATCACCATAAGAATCTTTGACATGAGCACAACTTTAGTTTTCATGGCATGCCGGTTAGATGGTCAGATTTAACCATCCAGCCATCCATTATCCTCCGTTTATCCGGGGTCAGGTCGCGGTGGCAGCAGGCCAAGCAGGCTGACCCAGACGTCCCTCTCCCCCGCAACATTTTCCAGCTCATACCGGGGGATCCCGAGGCGTTCCCAGGCCAGCTGGGAGATATAATCCCTCCAGCGTGGTGTTCTGGGTCTTCCCCGGGGTCTCCTCCCTGTAGGGTGTGCCCGGAAAACGTCCAGTGCGAAGGAGTAGCGGCTCCAGATTTAACCAAACATACTCTATTATTCGGCATCACTATAGTTTGATTCAATTATTATGTCACGTTATTATACATTTTTACGTATGAGTCAGAAGGCTGTGCCAACTCCAGCAGCCTCTACTGTCCCAAGTGTACCAATTCCATACTACATACTATTTCTAAGCAGCTTCTGAGGGTGAAGGGTTCCCACTTGCAAAACGATAAAATTAAGTGACGTAAAAAAAAGTTTGCTTGTACAGTTTATTAAATAATTCTTGATTTTTGAGTGTGCTGTTGTTGTCCCACAATGCAATGCACAAAAGAAAGCGGGAGCCACTCACAGTTGAAAAAAACGAAGAACAGAGCATAGTGAAACATTTTGTATTAAATTAAAAACATTGTGTTTTGTCTTTGTGAAGACTGTCTTGCGTAAAGGGGAACTCCAAAAAGCTTGTGTCTTCAGTTTGAAGTCTGAAAAATTGTCTCAAGTGATGTCACTTGAGTCAGCCTCAGTCAGTGCTGAATACGACAAGTTTGAACATTTTAAAATATCAAAGGTTGTGGAGTTAGAAAGAAGTGAGTTTACCAGACCTCTGAAGCCTTCTAATTTCTGCTTGAGGCTAGCAGCTCAAGGCTACATTACTACTAGCATGACACGCCCAAAGTTGCATTGTGTGTCATGTATGCGGCCAGGTTTCAACAGGCAAGTAGTACACCAAGTGTACACTATGTACTTGCTAGTGTAGTGTGTGAATTTCAACAGTGTGCTGTCGTCTGATATCAAACACGGCTGTTATGCACACCGGAAATGATGATTGCCACTGTTAGCTTGCTAGCTCGCAGCGTTGGTGTTTTGTGTTTAAACTGCCAAATTGAGCCAATAAACAAGACTGAAGGCTTCTATCCGATAACAGTATAGTGGTACTTAAAGATACGAGATTGGGAGGATTTTTATTGCCTCGCAATGGCTAACAACATGGCGACTGCTGAGCCAGCGACTTGCAGCTAACGGTGCTAACAGCACTAACAGCGCAACCTCCCCTTAGGCAAGTTTGTGACTGCTGAGCGTGAGAAGTGTCCAGCGTTCCACACTCAACTTTTTGACCATTATGAGTACACCATTCAGATAATCATAGTGCACTGCCTTTTTCCCTATTTGTCAACACACGTATGTGGTCAAAAATGATCAGCCTGACGTACGTCATTAAAGACATGCAGGGTGAGAGAGAGAATGGAGATGTAATTGAAAAAATTGGGGACTAATGATACAGTGAAGGTACGTAGGATCCCGCTTATGCAACATGATGTCGTAAGTGACCGTAAGTGCCTTACAGCAAGGTTGGGGACATCAGGAAGTTGGCCAGGGCACCCTAATGCACGCAGTGGTGTCGTCACAGTTATTCTGGGAGAAATGGAAGCAGAGACGAGATGCCAAGGATTCAGCCTGGCACTCTCAGGAGAGTGATATCTGAGAGCCATCAGCTCTCGGCTCTGTGCATCCCAGGAGTGGTTTTGTGATTACTTTACACTATAGGTGTTCTCCCTTTCCGGCAACCAATCTGGTGGACTTCCTGCATATCTAGGTCGACAACTCCCGTTGTTGCCTCTGACCAGTCCTGTCTGGTTTCATTTGTGTTTCGTCATTTGACCTGTATTTTCATTTAGTCTGGTTATAAAGCTGGGTCACCTAACGCACTATTCACCGCACTCTGCGGTGTCCGTCATGCTGACAGCTGCATCTCTTGTCACTCCAGAACGGAGACCCTCGTCAAGCCATGCACTGCCATCACCAATTTACCAGAATAAAGTAAATAATTCAAACCTGTTTCTTTGTCTACTTCATATGGCAGCAGAGCAATCACACAATACTTACATGTAACAGTTGAGAATTCACACATCCAGCAGACATGGGGTAACATGCTGTTTCAGGCTACTTGGCAAATGTAAATCCAATATTCACTACAAGTTGTTATGTTCTGTTTTTGTTTTTTATGCTCAAATTGCATAAGAAAGATGGATTGAAAATGTGACCTGTTTTTGTGGGAGAATTACTTCTTCTTCTTTCTTATAACAAGAAAACCTTACATTGCAACTTGACAATATCCATCATTCATATGTTTTCGCTTTGATATAATAAAGAACATAAATCAGTCATAAAACAGGATTACGCTCTAATTTCTGCTGTGATGAGCGTAGAAACTGACGTGTGCATCAATGTTGAATGTCAGTGCAAAGTGACTTCACCAAGCAATTAAAACGGCAGCTGTTTTGTTAAACATGCTTTAGTGATGAAGCCACTAAATGGATAAAAAAAGCTCACCACAGTGGATCATTTAACAGAAAATAAACATTAAAAAATCACATCATTTACTTTATTTCCAAGAAGCCTTCACTAAATTACTAAAACGTCAGCCTCTTAACCAGGGTCTGATTTCTGTTACAACAATAAGGACATCACTATTCAGCATTTTCATCGGAGAGGGGTAACCGTGCTCCCTTGTATTACTTGGCAACCTCCTCAAATTAAATCCTCTAATAAAGGACGGGTCAGCTGGAAAAATATACAACCCCAATATGTCACCGAGAACTAATCCAGAATGTTTGGTAACCTTTGAGCCCCTGGCATTATGAGTGATCTTACATCACAAGTAGCTTTGAATGTTCTCCCCTACAGACTGCGTTCACATGGACATTTTTGTAAAAAAGAAAATGAGGGGGTCATCTTGTCCTGATATTTGCAGATTTTGTAACAGAGGAAGGAGAGACCTTTTTCTTTTTTACACACTTATTGCACAACGCAGGGCCGATTGTTGTTACGCCAAACTGTCTCCTGTTACAAAAAATGATTTACTGATACAGGGATGATGAGTAGCCCGGTCTCTGGCAGCATTAGTCTTAATCCGTAATGTATTTATGTTCCCGCAGAGCACCACAGCAGACTCAGACTAGGCTCAGACATGCTGAGATCAAACTGATAGGACACACAGGCCGGGATAGTGACATAACAACATACTGCACATGTAGTTGCCAGTTTATTAGGTCCACCTATTGTAGCTAACTCAGTTTAAAGGGGACATATCATGCTCATTTTCAGGTTCTTACTCGTACTTTGGGTTTGTACTAGAACATGTTTATATGCTTAAAAGTATGAAAAACCCTTTATTTTTCTCATACTGTCTGTTTAAATATACCTGTGTCTGTCTGAAACGCTGCGTTTTAGCGTCTGTCTCTTTAAGCCGCCCTCCCAAAAAAGCCCAGTCTGCTCTGATTGGTCAGAGTTTTCCGGTCTTCACAGCGTCACTGCAGCCGGGGACTCACTTTGTTTGTTATCTACACGGAGTTAAGCAGCACTTCTACCGGTGAATGTATAGTTGTGACATCACAACCCTATACGGAAGTCCTGACGACTCATTTAAAAGCCCAGTTTCTGAATACAGACTGTTCATTTCTCCCTAGAGCATTTTGATACTTTCACATTATTTATATAGCATCATCATTTTTCAGACCAAATGCCTCAATCAACTTGAGCTTTGGGGAATTGTGATGGGCATCATTCACAATTTTGATAATGAAAACAACTAGTTGCAGCAGTCCATTGCACCTGCAAAAGCAATAGGATAGGTTTAAATACTGACGTATTGTTTCAGGTCTCTCAGTGCCTAATCACCCACACCTGAATATCGTTCAACAATTAGCAGAGCTGTACATCTACTCCCAGAGAAGCAGTGCTGCTGCCCTCCTGGCTGCTGTTGCTGTTGAGTTTAAACTCTGTTAATCCTTGAACTTTGGTCTTGGTGACTTCATTAAGGAAGCCTCGTAGTGGGTCTCCGCTATTTAGTTGGCTTCATGCTTTGCGGCTAGTTCGAGAGATTAGTTTTGTCTTTTTTGTTCGACTTTTGTTCTTTTGCTTGTTATTTTGGCCTCGGAGACCCTGACGCCTAATTTTCCTCTGTTCCTGTAATATTGGTTGTTTTCTCTGTTAATCATCTCCACAGAAATAAACACCTGAAAGTGTTTCAGCAGCCTTTTCTTCCTGTGCTGGTCCCATGTCTTTTGCAACGGTTGGGTGAATCTTTTTATTTTTTTATGTTAAGTTAAACTGAGGTCGTAACAATTATTAAACTGATTTTCAATATCAGGCAATATCAACATTGAGGCAAGGCAAGAAATTGAATATTCTGTCAGAGACGAAACAATGTAATTGACAGGTTTATCATAAGATTTAGATTTTAAATCTATATATATATATATATATATATATATATATATATATATATATATATATATATATATATATATATATATATATATATATATATATATATATATATAAGGATTTTCTTCTTTTAAATGATTCAGAGTTAAATGTGCAAACAGTTTGGTGGCTTTACAACAATCCTCTCATACCTAATATGTCCGAGATGCTCTTCAGACACAGGTTAAACCTTGCACCTCCAAGGCAGTGAGTCTTGCCAGAGGTTTGTATTAACTCACTGATTAAATTACAAACAGGAAGAGTGTCCTGCAGGAGTCAATGCCAGCCCGTTGTGTCATATACTGCATGGAAACCAAATGCTAGCGATCTTATTGCATAGGTCCCAACCAAGGTTCAACCTACACTATGATGCAAGTGAGCTTTCATTGTGGGTTGATTCCTGCCACATGGCTGCTGATTGGTCGGTTGCATCCCAGCAGCAGTCACCCACATCCTGCTCTGGACACAGCAGCACACGACCAAGTTGACTCTAGTTAGGATTTAACCGAGCCACAGGAAGCCATCTGTAGTTGAAAGGTAACACTGGTGTGTTTTTGCTCATGGATGACACAATTTATGGAAATGTGGAGTTTGAGGTATCAGGCCTTTCTACCTCCTTCAGAAGAAGCTTGCTATTTTTTGCTCGACGAACTCTACGTTTCAGCATTATGTCGCTGTGCTGAAAGGAAATGCGTTGGTATCATTCACCTGAAAGAAATGGAAACACCACAAGGAAATAAACATGACTGTCACATTGACTCGGACGTTAGGAACGGCTGCTGTTGCAATATCTTGATATCCATTATCTCTATATCACAAGTTGAGGATAAATATCTTGTTTTTGCAAAGTGATCCAGCTATTTTCCAGAGAAAACACATTAATTGGTTCATTCTCTCGAGAAAATTACCTTTAGTTTTTTTTAAATAATTAATCCCGCTACCAAGAAAAAGGTGAGACAATTACGGGATCAAATAATAAAAAAAATTACTGCACCTGCAGATGTTTTCAATCATGTCCTATTATTTAGGAAATTAGTAAGCTGAGACTGCAGAACATTTCAGGCTAAAAGGAAAAGCAGAAGAACGTTTTGTGCTTGAACTCTGAATGATTCCATTTTTTTTAAATTTTCTGTCTCCCTCAATCACACAGAGACGAGCTGTGACACAAGCAGTGGAACAAAAAAACACATATAAACACGTGAACATCTCTCACCAATCTAAATGTAGCGCATCCAGGGCCATGCTATATGTCTGTGCGCCCACATGACTGGTTTTGTACATCTCAGACTCGAGACAATGCCTGCCATCTAAATTTGACATTTTGACGCTGCTGAGCGCGTTGGCTGCTTTCATTTGAGCAGATTGCTAGTCAGCAGTTGTTTCCTTTTTTTTGCTCTTTTAACATCCTCACCTGGTGTCAAGAAGAGTAGTCTCACAGATCTAAGGAAACAGATGGACTGGCATGGCTTACATTTACGCAGAGCTTTCCATAAGCGCCGGATGGCAGCCATTTTGCTGCCCATTTAAGTCCAACTGGCTACTTTGTTATATACATTTTTGATTCTGATTTAAAAAATTTAGATTTGCTATCTGTGTACATTTTACGACCCCTGGCCTCCGCTTCAAAACAATGCCAGCATGACCTTTGAAGTTGCATAACACCGTTTTCTATATTCCTGCAACTGCTTCAAAGAAATACACAGAAGTCCATTGTGTTGACCTCCTTTGCATCCCAGGCCTAAAGTAGATTACACGATTAGGTGTTCTGAACATGGCTTTAGAATATTGTACAGATACAATGTTTTACATAACATCAGAATAACTAGTAGTGTGCTGCAATGCAAACAAATATTTTGTATTCTTTATTACATATTTAATAACACCCTGCTAATCCCAGTAATGAACCTAGCAATAATAATTATAATAATAATATATACTCATTTTTCCTTCATTTTCTGAGTCTACAGACTATGTAATGCAAATCACAATTAACATTTTATATTTTATTTTAACTTAAAGTCTAAATGAAATGAGAAATGCCTTTCTAACCCTTTCAAATCACATCCCTAGCCCCATCGCGCACCTGATAAACAACATATGCAACAGATGTTTTTTTACAGACTGAAGTGGACCTTTTTAAAACTCTGCTTCTTTTTTACAATATGCACAATACAAACCCAGCATGAAACATGCGAAACATCACGGCACTCTGTGCTGAGAGCATAAGTGGAGAACGGCAGGTGTACTTCACCGCTCTGCTTGGGGGGGGGGGGGGGGGGGGGGGGACAAAAAGCCGCTCGGATTGAAAAACATGCAGTTGAAGAGTTCATTTTTAAATGTTTTCCCAAAACGAAAAAAAATCATTTGACACTGAGAATAATAACCAGTGCTGCACCACTCAAAAATGTTCCAGTCCATGCACGTGTAACCTTCTGATAAGCAAGGACTACATGTGTTCATCATCGTCTGTTCACTCGAGCTGTTTTTCATGTCATAATCATCATCATCATCATCATCATCATTCTGTTTTTGAGATGGAGGACAGTAATATCAACCTGAGGATCGACACAAACACCCGGCACTAACAGGG
This sequence comes from Cebidichthys violaceus, assembly GCF_023349555.1. Taxonomy (NCBI): domain Eukaryota; kingdom Metazoa; phylum Chordata; class Actinopteri; order Perciformes; family Stichaeidae; genus Cebidichthys; species Cebidichthys violaceus. The sequence continues at coordinate 76,071 of NW_027176981.1, read as the reverse complement.
CGGCGGAGTGACACAGCAACATGCGGGACAGTTGCCACAAAGCAATTAAGTCCTTCAAACCCTTGAGTCATCATCCAGCTGAGGTATATCAATCCAGCACACCTGGCGGGTTTGCATGGCAGCAGAACGCCAGTTATATTGTCTCTGGATGAGAGATGTTTTGCGTCAGTGGATCAGCCTCCACACACACCCACCCACCCACCCACCCACCCACACACACACACACACACACACACACACACACACACACCTAAACTCCCATCAGACGGACCTCAGATGAAAGCGCCTTATGTCATCTGTAATTGAATCTTCACTCCTGCGTCTTGTCTGCTCCGATCTAAAGCCTTTGTAGGAGCAGATTATCCTCACACGCAGGACACACACACACACACACACACACACAAATCATCTGTTTCTCATGAAAAGCTCCACCGTCATAAAAGGCCCATTTGTCTCGGCCCTGCTGCTCTGCTGCTGAGCGGAGACCTTGTGCGGAGATTAGTAGATGAGCAAGTTCTGGAGAGAAAATCTGCCTCATAGCCACCCGAGCACGAGACAGTTCCATGCCGTTAGCATTACCCATTACTCACAAAAAAGGTCAGTCATGCTGTCAAGTTAAAAAACTCGTTGAGCTTAATTTGTGTGCAGGAATTGAGTGAGGTAGCGGCAGCAGCTAAAGCTACGTGTTAGCTACTTAGCTTCTCTGATCCGCTCGGGAGGGGCACCAACTCAGTGTTAGCAGCAGGCTAACAGCCGTGTTTTGGTATTGAGGTGCTTAAAAAAGCTTAAATTACTTTCACTCGAATATTGTTAGATCATCACAGTAGAAGAACATATCATTTATACGTTAACTTGGATGTGAGTGTTCATTCTGGACCATCGTGTTAGTAGTTTGACAAAATAATCTGACCTCAAGGTCCTCTTACTGTATTAGCTTTTTCCAGAGCTTTCTCCCACACCATGCAGCATGTTAAAATTCACCATAAACATTTTTTCCTTGACCTGGGACGTTAAGCTTATTTTGTGAAATACTCATGTTAAAAGTTGTTACATTATTGTTTATTTGTTTCTATAGTGCATTTTCTTACAACATTTACTTTTCCATTTGGGGAAATTCATTCAATAAAGTTAAACTTGTGTCGTATGTGGGTTGTATTATGAAAATGAAAACGTCATCCAACCGGATGACACCGAGGGAAGCCTTCGTTTATTTGACCGTACTACCGACAAAGCACTGTAAGGCATTGCTGTATTCACTTTGAGGGACTCATGATGTAGCAAAGTGCAAGATAAGGTTGTAAATGCAGTAATTAAATAAATGTATATCTTTTATGGGAATATGCAGGAGACCTGTATCATCGTCGCTAGGGATGTAAGCCTCCATTGAACAGACAAAGACGAGAGTGCTGTATGTAAAATTATAAAGTACATATAAACTACAATTACTCATATTGTACTTCAGTATGATTTCTTTTTTTTATTGCAATTTTAGGCTACTTTATGAAGTACTTCTACCATATAAGTTTTTGTTAACTGCACTGTATAGTTTGTTTATTTTCCGAATGTTTACATATAAAACAAATGATCATCTCTTAAAATACGATGCTTTGTTATAGATCAAAATACCAAACGTATAAAGTAAAACATCTGCTATGATGAACCAAGAATATATAAAATATAATATGACAATCTGAAAGGGACCACTCAGATATTTTGAATAGTTTTACTCTTAAGTGTATCATGCTGATATTTTTACTTCCTATAAAAAATATTTATTTACACTGTTGTGTAACAGTAATACTGTTCAAGGATTACTTTTGTTGTTACCAATTTAACATAAGTAAATAATTATATACTAAATATGAAACTTTACAACTGTAAAATATATTTTTTTGTATTATGTGCGCATGTAATATAGATAGACTATAAATAAAACAAATATTTACACTGAAGTGACAGAACGAGGTGCTAGTTACACCGCCTCTGTTTGCCTAGGTCTGTGTGTTATCCAGTTAGTCACGTTCCAGTGTAGTTGTCGATTACTAAATGACCGTTTGTGATTAATCAGTAACTCTTAGTTTGGTATTCCTCCCTCAGTAAATATCTGCAGGTGGATGGTTTTACAGCCGGAGACAGGACATCCTTCAGCCCACGTGCTAATGTTTACATCCGTAAAGAAAGGCAGAACTTTGCAATGAATATTTTAACTTTCCATGAGTGTGAAACAACTTGATAAGCTGCTATCTATGCTTTAATATAAACAATCAGTAACAGGTAAAGAGTGAGAAAAACTAACGTTATTGTAAGCAGCTGTAACACTTAACTGTAGGTCAATTTGTAGGTTTGAAATGTTGTGTTTCTCTTCCTCACCCCTCCCTCCATCGGTCAAATCTTTGTCTTCCTTCCACCTCTCAGCTTCTCCCGTCGCCTCTTCTGCATCCGCTCCAAGACTTTGTGACGCTGGTGTTTAAATAACATGTGGTTGACGTTGTGAATTCAAACAACACTACTTGGTTAGGTTTAAGCAACAAAAATACGTTGTTAAGTTTAGGAAAAGATCATGGTTTGGGTTAAAATGAGGACGCTTGAACGAAAATTAAGTTTCATACATAAGTTAAGTAACGTAAATAAGTCAACATTGACTTTTGGTTTCACACGGGACACGGAAGAAAAGTCTCCTGGTTGAAAGTCCTGTGTTTGTTTGACCCCTCAATTCACCCCGTCCTCAAGAGGACTTTCTGGTTCTTTATTCCACGTCATCTGACTTCCTTGAGTGTCTATTGCCACAGCGTGAAATGACCCACAAAAAGCAAAGAATGTGTTGCAATAGTACATGAAATGACGTCAGAAATTGACGTGTTATTCGCGTCAATTTCTGAATTTCAAACCGGCAAAACATTTCTCCTGAATTTAATTTAAGATCATGGTTCATTATGTGTGATTTATTTTTTCTAATAATCCATCAGGGCCTTGCTTCAGTTTGTAGCCGGATCATACTTAGAACATAGAAACCTCTCATATAATTGAAAATGTTCGTTAAAATATAGAAAATACCTGAAAGTTAGTATACTCTGTGTTTTGGTAAGGTTCGGGTTCAAAGCCTTATCTCCTTGTCTCCTTCTGCTGCCTCCTGTGTACTATTCCCCTGCGGGAGAGGAGGGTGTAATTATCCCATCTATTTGTTTCTGACTGGTCATTGCGTATATCTTGTTTTTTAAGCTCAGTGCTACTGTCTTAAAGTTTCGGTAAACTGAGCTAACTCCTGTTTTGCAGTTTTATCTAGCTGTTTTATTGTGTATGACTTGTTATGTTCCACACCGAATATCACGCGAAAGCCACAGCTAGCAAAATGCACCAGGAGTTCAAACAAATTATTCACTTTTCCTAGAAACACTACCCCAGCCAGGCCTCTGATTTGACATTTGCAATCAGATCATAAGCCTGTAATCTGTGCAACTACTGCCTCCCATGTGATCTTTCAGCTGACGCAAGGCACCAGACACCAGGGAAATAATCCTGCCTGCTCCATATTAAAAGGCCGTGGAGTTCAAGAACATATTTTTTCAAAAGTAGATTTTGTCATTTAATATCAGATAAATGTAGGATAAGTGATGGCTATACACTTTGTAGCTATGACCTTATGCCTTGTCAAAACACTACCATTACATTAGTATTATCAAGATTAGTGCTGCATGCAAGACAACACAGAGACAAGAAGGACCAACATGCCACCAGGGTTCCATTATGAACGCCATGCTGCAGTTGGTAACTTTGAGCTAATATGCTTTAAAAGTAATTTCTTTATACATCCTGACAGTAATACATGAGACGGATCAAATGTGGGAGGAAATAAGCATGTTCCTCTGTGTCCTCCTAATGGCATTTGGAAGATTCTACCTCACTTGCAGGAAAACCAGCAATCAGAGCCGAGGAGTCTCTGAGCAGCTGCTCGCGAAACTCTCGAACTCCGATCAAACAGGCAAACTAGGCAGCGGCGATCAAATAGGAATCAAGATTCTGATACGGCATTGCCTATTTCTCCCCTCAAATGTATTCAGAAACATATTTATGGTTACTCTTGAGCTGTAAAAGGAGAGAGTTTGTGACCCAGCTGCCACGTTGAAAACGCTTGAGCCAAATCTTGCAAATGTCATAGGAGCAGGATGATGAGGAAGATGATTATTTTACAGAGTATCTGTCTCATGCACTACCGACCGTTTGAGAAAATGTCTTTTTTTTTAACATATTTGTTAGCACGTGCAGCTTTAAAGCAACTCAACGTCACCATGCAGAGATTTGCACGTTGAAATATGTTTAGAGTGTGCGAGAGGAAAAGCAACAGTGTAATAATGACAAAAACGTGTCAACGTCTCACGTCACAACAATTCCATCCCAGCACTATTCAGTTTGACAGGCACGTCTCGCTGTGTGCACCGCAGTCTAGTCGACCCTTCATCTTTTCTCGAGAGCAGAACAAACACACATCAATAGTAAGGGCCTAATGGCTCAGCATGGAGCAGGAGAATCTGCGTCACTAGAGATGAGGAGCTCTCCAGTTTGGTGACCTCCCGGATGAGGCGAGCCACGGAGAATCCGAAGCACACTGGATTCTGGATACTAGCTGGAATGAGCGAATGTGCAGTGAGTCACTGAGTGAGTGATTCAAGTCATTCGTTTTGCAAACGGTGTCCTTAACCAACTCCATCTCGACAGCTTACTCAGCCCGCTCTCAGCTACTGGCATAGAAATGACACAACTCGCAAGGCATTCTGCGTGCAGTAAGAGCGGCTTTCTCGCTTTTGGAACGTCATCTGTACTGATCTCAATGTAAACGCGTCCGTGTGTGAATATGCTACGCTCTGAACAAGTGATGTAATTGGAAATGTGAGAAAGACAAACAAACACAGGACTTGCAACCAGGAGGCCGGTGTTTCGATACCTGATATCTGGTGTTTGTCCTGAGGTTTTTTGGCGTTCGCGTGTTTTCCTGCGACGTTTTTGTTCCGTACATATTTTTACTTAGTTTAGGTCCTTATTTTAAGCTCAACCCGGGATGTTATTCCCGCAAAAAAAAAAAAAAGGCCTGAAACATGAAATATCCTTTCCATGAGACGGCTGTGGCTCGCTGCTCGGCGAGCTGAACTGAACGTTCAGACGTTGTTTCCGTGAAAGGAACTGCTTTTGCTAAAAGCTTAATGCTAATCAAGGTGCAATATTCATGTTCCACTGAGAAAGCTCAAGTTTCAGTAGTGCTCCGTCACTTCATGCAGCATGCTTCATTCATTCATAATACTATAATCATACAGGGTATTACTATAATGCATTATAAACACAGGCGTCGTAGTAAGTTTTACTCACTGCCTCACTAACCCACTGATCTCACTTCATAGCACACCCCTCAGTCTCTTTGTTTCCATGAACTTTAAGAAATCAGGTTACTACAGAAAGCTGGAAGTTACCAGGTTACCTAAGTTCATGTTTCCATTCATTGACCAGCCAGGCAGACCATTATGTGATGACTTCCACCATGGTGTGTTATTATCAAAACAGAGTTACGTCAGACAAGAATTGAATACAAACACGTCTTACTCAGGGTTTCCTTTAAACAACATACACATTTATCAGGGAGTAAGATTTACAGTATGTGAATCACAAAGACTTTTATTTATACCACTTTATACAGTGTATGAATCCGTAACAGCTGATGTCATTTCTTTCATACTGACCGTGCTCTGTTACAGTGAGTGCTTACATATCTGTATATGAGTCATAAACTGCATTATTTGTGTGAATTACAATCCAAGTTGATCATCTGTGTACTCTGGAAACAGAAATAAAATAGGCACATTTACTAGTAGTAGTAGTAATAAAGTAGTGCGTTGTATTAGATTGTGTATTGCAATTATTATCAATTTGACTTCATGTTTGAGTGGTTGTGGATTCACATCAATATTTAAAAGTTAAAGTTGATGGTAACATCAAGTACAGCGCATTTAAATGATAAACTTCACCGGCAGCGACCACGGACAAAAATGAAAATATATTGAAGTTGAGATAAGAAAGATAAAAATTAAATATAGAAAAATTAAATCTATAACACAACAAATCTGAGCAATGATGAACTACAATGAACTAAATGAAACAATAACTGAATGTCGTGTAAGAAATGAATGTAGTTAAAACAGCTACCTCCATGTTTTTATATACACAGAGTAAAGCATAGTGGTGTTAAGTAGGGTGAGAAACGTTAACAATGCACCAATTCAACAATGTGTCTTCTCCACTTCTGAAACCAAATGTCACAATACAGTCACTGCATACAATCAAGAAGAGCACTAAAGTAATAACAGAAGAGTGACTGAAGGAGGGACCACTTGAGTCGAGAACTTTAAGATTGAGAAGTTTAAAAAAAAAAGGATTGTTGAATATTCCTCATGCTATTTTCATGCATAAAAATACATACAATATGTGTGCAAAGCAATGCATTATTAGAATTTGGTGTTTCCCTGGTAACCAGCTGACTGACAGCAGATCCTTCAGTCACACCTGTCCTGTTGACAGTTAGGTCTGTCCAACACAGAGGCGTCTAGGAGCGACGTGTTTCACACCACGTCGACAGTTTCAACACATGGAAATGAACAGTGAGCGGCTTCACACTAGCTGTTCTGCAGGGGCCGCTTCCATGAACAAGCTCCTTAACTACGCTACCAGACTTTAATATTAGCTCGAACATGTGTGAGATCTGCAGTTATGGCTACGTTGTGTCTTTGCAGGGAAAGTGCTGTACTTCTAAACGTGGAGTCAATCTGAACGTCTCGTGTTGTTGTTGCATCCGTCTGTGACAAAAGCCAGCGTCACGCCTCATTCCTTGTGCAGACCTCCAGGTTTCCCCTCAACCCGTGTGACGCGCTCTCACTGTCCAGATATTAAACTTGATACTAACTTGTGCAATACTTCCATTTAAGCTGTACATTTCGAAATATATTCATAGTGTTATTTAATTCTTAACGATCATTTTCTTTTATTTAACAACTCAATAGATCCCAGTTTTTATTTTTTATTTTCATTTTAATTCAAATTACATTACATTTGTGTTAATTCCCTGGTTGTGTGTGTCTGATGCACATATCTCCTGTATTTCTCATTCCTTGTTTTGGTTATTTACTTTTCCTATTCTCTGCATATCTTGTTTCATATGAAATTGTATTTTACAAAGTCCTTTATCTATATTACTTTATATTTTTTATATCTCATAATGTTTATAGATAAGGGCAATTGTAACGTACACAGCTTCACAAATCAACAGTGCATTCTGATTAAGCATGCTAGGTATCTGGAATGGGTCTGTGATGCTCTCGCTTTCTCCCAATGCGGATTTTAGTTAGTGTGAACTCGGCTTTACTGTTACCGCTGTCTCTCCCTGCTGTAGTGGGAGGCCACATGCAGAAAGTTGCGCATCTTATCTTTAATATTTGCTCGAACGTGTGTCAGATCTGCAGTTATGGCTACGTTGTGTGTTTGAAAGGGGAAAACCACATGTTTTGTCTCTAAAGTGCTGCACTTCTAAACAGGGAGTCAATCTGAACATCTCGTGTTGTTGCATCCGTCTGTGACAAAAGACGGCGTCACGCCTTAATTCTCTTGTTGCGATCAAAAACAGAAAATTATGAATTTCACAGTCGGTGTACCAATCACGCATTCGCATTTGCAGCTTTGGATGTTTCTTTCACGGTGTGCGGCATGAACGGCTGGCCTTTTTCCCTGTGCGCAATTTGCAGCAGGTGAGTGGGTGCAGAGGTGGCAACAAAAGCTAACGCCATAGGTGTTTTTGCACAGACTGGGTTCTGCTCTGAGAGAAAGGCTGGTATCCAGGATCATAACCCTGCCCATAAGGAAACTGATTGGATGTACTGTTGGCATGTGTGAGATCTGCAGTTATGACTACGTTGTGTGTTTGAAGGGGAAAACCACATGTTTTGTCTCTAAAGTGCTGCACTTCCTAACACGGTGTCAATCTGAACATCTCGTCTTGTTGCATCCGTCTGTGACAAAAGATGGCGTCACGCCTCATTTCTCCTGTTGCGATCGTGTCAAAAACATAAAATCAGTGTTTAGTTGGGACTTTTCTTCGTATCGTTGCGTTAAAGGGCCACCCCTGTATGTGACATGCGACTTTTGTTGTGTGTGTAGCCTGAGCATTGTCGACGAAGTATAAGAGCAAACTAAGTAGACAGCACACTGTAAGACGGTGTTTGCTCATCACTGACAAAGCAGGCCTGGGAAAGTTCATTATTCATGTATGTTCACGTGCATCACATTACTGGGGCCAATCATGACACCGTAGCTCCCCAGAGACGGGAGCAGAATGTGCTGTGTCATACTGTGGAACCACGGCCTACCGGGGTGGTAAAATGTTTCTGTGCTTGATTTTTTTTTTCAACCAAGTTGTCAGAATAAAATGTTTTCATCGTGCGTATCTGCAAACCACGGATACATCTCAACGTTTCTCAAAAAACAACAACAATCTCATCTCATCATTGTACGTTCGTGTATCAACGTTACAGTGTTTTAACCCCTTGTGGCGCTTTTGACGTTTCGAAATTGCTCTCTCAAACAAATGTATGGTTCGGACAATAAAACCACTTGGTTAGGTTTGATAAAATATCATGGTTTGGTTGAAATAAGTACATAAGTAAGTATACGAGTAAGTAAAACTTCTACTATAGCCTCCCGTCCTCACCACAATAATTTCCGTACAGTCCCTAACTGTTCCATGTGTTCTTGTGCACGATTTTATATGCATGCATTAATGAAAAGTACATTGATGATTAAAGGTCACGGTCTTTATCTGTGTCGCCAAGCTCATCCAGGCACAGCACGCTCCCTACCAGCATTCTCTCTCTCGCTCCACTGTGACCTTCCCACAGTGTACACGGTGTGCGGCATGAACGGCTGGCCTTTATCCCTGTGCGCAATTTGCAGCAGGTGAGTGGGTGCAGAGGTGGCAACAAAAGCTAACGCCATAGGTGTTTTTGCATAGACTGGGTTCTGCTCTGAGTGAAAGGCTGTCGCGGAGACGGTTGGAATCCAGGATCATAACCCTAGAGTTGAGCGATTAGATGTGAAAACAAGCTGAGAAATTAGTTGAGCGCAGAGCAAACTGATAAAACACAGCATGTGATTTGGTAGGAAGAACATGGAAGTAAGTAGTGTATGTATAAGGCTAATCTACATTGCCTGTAAAAAGTTATCATCCCCTTTGGACTTTTTCATGTTTTTTCCCTTTTTCTTTCCAACGTGGAATCACACGGCATGCAGAAACTGATGAACACAAGAGACTATATCATGGCAAAGAGACAACGCATGTCTTAATTAAGCCGAAAGACCGATTGCGTAAGTGTCGCTCTCTGTGGGTCAACATTTAGCAGAGGTATGCATTCTTGTAAAGCAGGTACAGCCTGGAGACGGTTTGCATAGGTTTCTTGACACAAACCAATCACAGACACATGACCCCATACAAAACTGACGTCTGGAACATGTCATCACTTCCAAACCGTCTCTTCATTTTCTGAGCATTGTAAAATTAGGAGAAGTCATGAAGTATCAAGCTGATAAAACAATGTTAAGTATGTTCAGGATGAACCCCCAAAATCACTTGCCGCAGCTCGATTACACATAGATGATCTCCATTCTGTCGATTCACAACGTACACATTCAACAGGCAGCATCATGGAAGATTTGTGAGGCCACTCCCACTTTTTGGAGGATCAGCCCGTTGACAGTTCCCCTCTGCGTCTGATGCACAAGACCTGAGACTCACCAGGCTCTCAAATAACTATAATGCAAACCCTTCCGCGCCATTATTCGACTGCGCAGAGAAAATGCTCCGTGAGTGTGACGACGTAGTATAAAACACCAAAAAACACGGAGGTGGACGGGTCAAACAAACACGGGACTTTCAACCAGTAGACCGGTGTTCGAGACCCAAAGTGTTGTTGAGTTACTTTGATGTCATGTGATATCCGTACTGATGTTACGTTGCTCACGTTCTGGAACTCACGTTTTGTTGCCTAAACCCTAGGCCTGTGTTTCTGTTTGAATTCACGGCGTTAACCGTGTGTTTAGTGCGACCGTGGTCGAGCATCGTGGTTTGGCCGCGCTGGTGCTATCCAGAAAGTGACGCTACCAGACTTGGTCCGGACCGAGCGTCAGTGTGTGACGATTAGGGAGAACATGCTGCAGACATAGGAGGGTCGTCAGCTTGGTCAAGTCGTTTAGACTGCCTACTTTGGTTACGTTTTGTTATTTGGTGAAAAGGTCAATTTATTTGTATTATACTGAGTCAGCGGACATCAAGCCCTTACACGTCTTAATCCAGCATTCATCTGGAAGACCAAGTTCAATCTCACAGGGGCTGATGTTCTTATAGGAGCTCCCTCTTCACAAACCATCTCAGTAGAATCTACAATATTATCAAGTCATAAACGACAGAATCGTGAATGTGGATGATTGACATTCATTTATGTGACTCAGCCAAGTCGTTGATGATTGATTAGTATTTTAATTTGTCTGAAACTGGACAGTCTGCAGCCCAATCAAGGTCCTTTTTTCACGCAATTTATTACCAGAATTTTTAATATTCAGCATATTGTAAATTCCCAGATTTACAGGCGAATGGGAAGAAACTGAAGATCATTATCACACAGACTGTGTGTGATATGCTTGTGATGTCACTACAATGGGACATTTCTCAGCCTCTCTTTGATGTTGCTGCCTGGTCATCCCTCACATGCTGAGGGTGACTTCAGGTCAGCAGCAGATGCTTGTGGCTAAACGGGTCTCCCACTGGCTCTGTTTGAAGTTTGATCCCGCACAGATTGTTGGTGATGTCATGAGCATGACTCTCACAAGCACCACACAATGGGATTAATATATTAATACGATTAATATCGTGTGCAGATAAAATGATCAACTTTTCAAAATATGTTTTAAACGGGAAAATTAAAAACCCCTTAATGTCATGTCATGACCCGTACAGATGTGTTTACAGGAAAAGCTTCACGTTCCACTGAAAGATGCGTTCAAACCATGACATTTTATTAGAAATCAACGCCGACTCTGCACATTCCCACACGTGCCTAAGTCTGTCACATTGATTTTAAATTACTGAAGCACTCCCGATCAGCCATCAGGGACCTTTGCAGCTTAATGGTGCTGACACTCGCCTCCAGGCTACATTCTTCATATGTAAGTCTCTCTAGGTAAGTAGTGGGTTAGCAGCACAGGGCGGAAATGATGTAATACGCTGACATTAAAGTGTCAGACAGACAGTACATCACAACGGCCCAAAAGGCTTTATGTCGCCTCATGTGATCTGGTCATTTCAGTAAAATCGTCACTCCGCCTCAATAACTCATTTCATTAGTTTATTTTCAAATGTCGCACATGTAATGAGTCTCAATACTTATTGGAGGACAGTGTCCCATCCTCCTCTTTTATTATCCCACTTGCGTTGCTTTCTGATGTCAACAGCGGACAGGAAATAAACTTGGTGACGAGCTCTTTCCTCTGTTGCATTCTGATTCATTTTCCATGACTGCAGTAAACTAGTTAAGTGCCTCTCTTCAGCTCCTCTGACAGTTCTTGAGTGATTGCTGTTGAATGCATGTGCAAAACAGAAGCTATCAAATAAGATAAATATGAATCTATGGAGTAGGCAATAAGCTTAGCTTAGCATGAAGACTGGAAACTGTGCTCTGTCTACTCATAATAAAATAAAATAGATTACATGCTGTGAGTTGTTTGTTTAATCCGTACAAAGAAACAATGTGTACAAACAACAAGCTGAGGTGTCGCAGGGAGTTACATTCAACTATCTGCTTACAGATCCTTTTTATGCGTAACAGTGCCAATATGTTAAGACCGTATTGCTGGGCCCGCTGGAGGGAAGGGAGAACCAGGACCAGGACCGGGCAGAGCAGACTGTCAGACCCCTGCTGCAGTAAAATGAGAGGTTTTCCAATGGGAAGCTGGTGCTCAGAAACACTACCACTTTTGTCCGAAGGGAACGCCACAATCAACATGAAATGAAAGTTCATAAGATAAGATAGACTTTATTGTCCCGAAGGAAATTTTTCTTGGAAACATACATACGGTGTCTGCTGTTAAAACAATACAAAATAACATATTCCATACATACATTACATGCACAGACTGCTACCCACCAGCCAACAAATACATGTCACACTGCCCATCATACAACACACCTGTAGTAGTATTGTAGTAACTCTAAGTAAACTCTAAGTATGGCTGATCGGAAGTGCTTCAGTCATTTAAAATCAATGTGACAGACTTAGGCACGTGTGGGAATGTGCAGAGTCGTCATTGATTTCTAATAAAATGTCATGGTTTGAACGCATCTTTCAGTGGAACGTGAAGCTTTTCCTGTAAACACATCTGTACGGGTCATGGCATGACATCACATCTTTTTTAACTTATCTTCTCAATAAAAACTGGAACATGTTTTGAAAAGTTGATAATTTTACGATGTTAATACTTGTGTGTTGCTTGTGAGAGTCATGCTCATGACATCACCAACAATCTGTGCGGGGTCAAACTTCAAACAGAGCCGGTGGGAGACCCGTTCAGTCACAAGCATCTGCTGCTGACCTGAAGTCACCCTCAGCATGTGACAGATGAACCGGCAGCAACATCAAAGAGAGGCTGAGAAATGTCCCATTGTAGTGACATCACACACAAATCACACACAATCTGTGTGATAATGATCTTCTGTTTCTTCCCATTCGCCTGTAACTCTGGGAATATCAATAAATCTGGTGGTAAGAAAAATCTGGTGGTAAGAAAAATGTACAAAACCATGCGCTGTAATTGTTTTCTCTACCGTGTGACGTCAGTGGGGCTCCGTAGGACCCAATACTATTGTTCAATGTCACCCTGACTCGCCCAGTCCCCGACAAGAGATGGGAGAACATCTTGAGAGACAACTCTTGAGAAAATTGCTGAGCGGTGAGGTGAATGATTGAGATGTCAGACTCAATGAGAATACAGTTTGCCCAACTCAGCCATCCTCTTAAGTTGAGCTCCTGTTGGCTTTGCTTTGCTTGAGAAGAGAGGGACTGCACAGCCGCACGTCACACAGGCATCAGAGCGACTCTCGTACTGCGTCCACCGGCTGCAGAGCGGTTTGATAATGCGTCTGCTGGTTAAACATTGGACAGCGGAGGACCTGTTTGTGATGCTGTTGGGCCGTCATTAAAGGACCACTAAAAGGTTTGATGCACGCTAATTGAGGAAAATGGAAAATCACATGCATCTCATTATTGCACTTTGGATGAAAATAAATCTCAGTCAAAGTACATTTGATTTTATTTGACTATTTGGATGATGATCTTTCTCAACATATTGGGACACAGTTTATCAGAGACAAAGACACTTATCTTTTAGGTGTAATTACAGAAATCATACGCAAGGTTACTTGTTAAATACCATTTTTGTTTTACATAATGTTGTCTGTGCTCACCTGTTTTTATTTTCAAAATGTCTATTTGCACCCGGCTGAGAATAGTCACATGGCAGCCTTTTGGCTATTTACTATATTTAGCGATAGTTAGCTAGCTGTAAGGTTTCTGCCCTTCCTGGCAGAAAGATTCAGGAGTCTTAGTGATAGTACAACGTATGAAAAGGAAAGGTTGTGGTGGATAAACACTCAGACCTTTAAGACCTCTAACTTATTATTTTCTTCATACACTATGTAATGTGGGCCCGGGTCGGGTGCAAATATCATTGTTTGCTGCGGACACCTTTAAATACATTTGCGTGTTCATAAACGTGCGGTTAACTCAAGAGTCCCGGTTTCGGGGTTTGAAAATAAGTAGGATTAAAGCAGCATCAATTGGATTTTTTGGTCACTGCAGTGTAACAATGTGTAAACTATAACAATGCATAAATATTGTCAGACAAAGTTGCCATTGTGAAAGTGAGCAAACACTCGCGTATTTACACATTACGAAGATACGGAGAACAGTTAGTATTCGTTAGGAGTTGTTCTGCTGGTCACCTGAATGTTAATAGCTCTCCTTTTAGCTCTGTTTTGGTCTCCATCAACTCCTGAGGGAAACGTGGCTATTTGGCTGCCGAACACTCCACCAGCTAGTTGCCAACTTTGTCCGTTTGGTGTCGGGCAGGTAGTCTACACTGTATTTATTCACCCGCTTTTTCACAAACAAATGCTGCCTGCGTCTACTTGACACAAGATTAAGGAGAGCAGAGGTACGGAAAGACATAAAAAAAATTTGGGCAGTCAAACCAAAACAATAAGCTAAAAGACGCTATAGGAAACTGTGGGTGTCTTAATACAAAAAAAAGAAATGCTAACCCTACATTGCAATTGTGTGGGGGCAAAAAAACTCACAGATATGTCAAAACCTATGCAAATGAAACCCTGCATGGCTATATATACATACATATATATATATATTTATATATATATATATATATATATATACATACATACATACATACATACATACATACATACATACATACATACATATATATATATATATATATATATATATATATATATATATATATATTTCAAATATACATATTAATTATCTTACCACATGTGAATATGGTAAGATAATGAATATGTATATTTGAAATTTAGGCAAATATTTTCACAGCTGTAAGTGTATCCCTTGTAATCTCGAGCTGTATCCCTAGAAAAAGAGCCAGTTGTGGATTATAATTTTACTGCAAGGCTCTACTGTAATTTCCGCATTTCTTGGAATATGAAACGCTCGTTGTGGGATATGGCGCCAACATTAGCAATAACGGCAAAGAAAGTAAAATGTTTGAGTGCATGCCTCTGTGCACATGTCTCAACAGTCGTTGCGTAGGAGTAAACGGACTGACGCGGCTAACCTTAGAGCAGGAGCGTGGGTCGAGAGCGTGTGATTGGTTGAAGCCCACGCGCCTCGTGAATCACAAATGGCCTCTCATCTAGACAACCCAGTGCACCCAGGAGGACCTGAGGTCTGTGGAGGGAGTGAACATGTAGTTGGACTTAATTCAAACAAATCCTCAGAGCTAATTGACCAACATGTATGTTTTTCTACCACAGTATTATATTTGAGATCAACCTTTTATTAAGACCCACTTTCCTTCCCAAATAAATGAAGAAAAAAAAAAAACAGGACAAAAGAAGGAGAACAAACAATGTGTTTTGCCTCCGTCAGCTGTAATGACCAAAATATATATTCTGCTTACCTTCACCCATCTCTGCCAGCCATTATGAATCCAAAAGAAACGTATTCAAGATCATATGTACTATCCCACTCATATAAATATGTATTTATTATTTATTTATTTATCCTGGATTAGTGTGGACAATTTAGGGCTACAACGGTTTGTGTCATGGGGAACTGTAACGGTCCGGTGCACGCCGAACAGATCGAGTGTAGTGATCGATGCACGTAATGCGAAACCAAAGTTTACAAGTGCAAGTTCAGCCTGGATTTTAGTAGCTGAAGTTTACCAAAGTCAACAGTGGGAAAAATGCTACTTCAGTCCCCAGCAAACGGATCGTGTCTCCCTTTGACACTTGTGATGTGAAAAGGAATGTATTCTTATGTGCTTTTGTTTGTTTTTCCGCTGTACCGAATCGTGACTCCTTCACCTGCGTACAACGTGGACCGAGAACCTTTTCTCTGAGGCACCGCATCACATATTTAACAAGACCCTTTTAAAGATTAGTCACGCTAAATGATGCAGGCACAAATGAGGTCTCGGCAGCTAACAAATAGATTGTAAATCCATATTAATAGTTCTCTGTGGAACAACTTGCTGAAACAGGGCAGACAGATTAAATGATATTACATTTTCAGTATTTATTTATCACCTATGTTTAAATTCAGTATGTCATCCATACAGTGTGTGTTGTGGCTTTAGGGCTACCTTGGGTTTCCCACCGCCTGATGACGACACACAGCGTCAATCTGCGTCTAAAAAAAAAAAAGAAACACCAGGGGAATGCCACGTGAGGATTAACATACTGTGGCACACACACGCAGGCAGGCATGCATTTGTGAGGGACAACTTGGCATCAATGTGTGGGCATCACACTGTGAGCCTTCCTCTGTGTAGCAACCATCAATCTGTTGGGCAAAGACGTCACTGTGTGAAGTTTCCTGGCAACGAAAACTGCAGACGGTATTGCGGATGATCATCGCTCTCTTTGCAGCGTGCACACTCACAAATTCATACGCCATAGATATAAATTCACAAGAGAGTGGGTGAGTTGAAACCGTAGATTGTGTTCAAGAAGTGGTCGTCGTCGTGACGTCACCCATTCGTTTTGAAGCCTCGACTTTGCCGTCAAGGCCGTCGCCATTTTGGATTACGGCCGTCGCCATATTGGCTTTTTGCAACCAATAACTGAAATGACAGTATTTGGGCTGACGTAAGGAGTGACGTAGAGACGCCGTATACGGCTCTGGTACAGCCTCTCAATCACAAGGTAGCCCCGCCCTAAAGCATACTCCACTTTATGGTCTATTTTACTTTAAATGGGACCATAATTTAACATCGTGCTGTATTACAGAAGTCTTGAAACTAGCGATTGAGATAAACTCATGTTTACGTCAAGTTAGAAATGTCATTTTCTTATAGACTTCTATACAATTTGACTTTTTTTTTGCAACCAGAGTCGCGCCCTGCTGGCCAGTAGAAAGGGAATGCAAGTAAGACACTTACGCATTGGCTTACGCATCAGGTTACCTGCACACACTAGCTAAGGATATTCACCACTTGTAATGATTCCACAGTGCATGTTGGAGCACTACAGCAGCAGACAACACAAACCCTTGGAGCAAACAATTACACCAAGCTGCTATTTTGGCGTCACACCACCCCTCCTGAGGCGTCAACTCCACAAGACATCCCTGTGAAATCCATACATATTTTCACACCAAACGTGATTCATCTTCTTCGTAAGGTGGTAAAAAAAAAAATATTTTTGTCATCTTCTCTCTGTGGTTTTTAATTAGTTCCATTGCTAATTTTAGCACTTTTTCCCCTCACATCAGAGAGGGATGATTCAGGATTCGTGGTGGCAGCTCTTCGCTCCCTCGCTGGCATTCACACACACGCACACACACACACACACACACACACACACACACACACACACACACACATTGTACACTCACCCTCGTGAGGGACTTTGTGAGTCAACCTGTGCAAAGTGCACCGGCAGCCTTCTTTCCTCATCCTTTCTCTTCTCAGGCCACACACACACACACACACACACACACACACACACACACACACACACACACACATACACACACACAAACACAAAGCTACGCGAGCGCGCTGTTGTCGTTTGCGTCATTCTCCTATTTCCAGGGCTCCTGCTTTGCCTCAGAGCTCGCTGCATTATTTATCCTCTTGCATTTCGTGGAAAACTTTAGAGCTCTTCTAGAATAAGCCAATGATGGAAACAAACTACAAAAAAAAAATCTTCCTGTTGAATCACACAGTGTGCAGCTTATGAGCAGAATACTGCCACCGAACAGATCAATAATCAAGTCATACATCCAGAAATGTTAAATATTTACAGGAGCACACTGGTTCACTCCTTTAGTGTAGCTTTGGCCTCGGTGTGAGGATCCATGGCTCAAACAAATAGAAAACACATGGATCAGCATGGCTTTTGATACATGTTTTTACCTTGGCTGGCTCAAAAAGAATGTTTTGTACAAGAATTATGTCATTCTGTGACATGAGTGTATTACTGTTACCAAATGAGATCAACGAAACAAGAATCTACGAATTTAGGCAACAAAACTACATGGTTAGCTTTAGGGAAAGATTGTGTCTGGGGTTGAAATGAGTATGTTTGCTACGTAACTTCGGTTCCATACATGAGTTAAGTACGTAACGCGAGTTATGATATTGTTTCATGACGTTCAATTCATATTCCAACACCACGGACAGCAGGTCAGAACGAGCTGTGTGACTTCTGTAACTGCTGCCATAGCGACGTGTGCGCGCATCTTGACTTCCTAAACACACGCAGTGCTTGTGAAGTGTTCAACTTAGTTGTAATTTGCTTCTAATTTAAAACAAAACAAATTATGATCTTGAAAGTTTTGAAAACTTTCAAGATTTGAAACTTTCAAGATCATCAAAAGATGGCCCTTGCACCATTTAAATAAATAATAAACTATGCATGATGTCAGGTTTTTCTACACCACACATTGCATGCGTGTGTTCAGGTATGGCTGGGGGATGAGTGGAGAACAATATAAAGTGATGAAGGTTGAGGTAGCACCGGCAAGAACTTCAATCTACTTTCACCCCTGACTTTAAAGCTGCACCAATCAATATGTTTGAATTCCGTCGGCCGTAGTGACCAACCCTATAGAAAGATGTTTGTGACTTTCAGCTCATTATTTTGTTTCTTTCAGGACTATTTTACATCAGTTTTCATCAGAAGAGCTCTGATTAACCCGCTGTACTCTACCTGCCCAGCGCACAACTATCTCTCGACAAAGTTAACGATGAAATTAAAGTTGAATTAATGCTAATCTTGGATGTGTAAATAAACAACTGGTTCCAGCGTGCTATTTTTAAAAGCTCATATCTTTCCACACAGGGAGGGACACTTTAGGGAGGTTGATATTACATTGTGCTGGTCGCTGGTGAGCATGTTGTTTGGCGGTTATGTGTCGGGTTTAATAAGGTTAACAACATATTGCCACACAGAGGACCATCGCATACTAAAACCTAATTAACAATACTGGACAAAATGTGTGTGTGCGTGTGTGTGTGTGTGTGTGTGTGTGTGTGACGTGAGCAGCCTAATGTGAACATTTTCCAGCTCGGTCTTGTGCCCGTAAATGAAGCAGCTCCATAAAGAGATGGTACCTCAGCAGCTATATCTCTTGGGTGAAGATAGGTGGCAAAGAGATGCGGCCGCCCACCGCCATGGAAATTTACCCACTTTTCTTTTCCATTTCCCACACACACACACACACACACACACACACACACACACGCACGCACACACATGTAAGGCAGGCATAAACAAACACACATACAAGCCGTGCTGTTCTACCAATACTGTTTTTTTTTTTCTTCTTTTTTTCCGCGATGTGTGTTTAACGTCTTCCATTAAAACACACAGTGTTCAACTCGATCTCTCTCTCGCATACACAACTATCTACTTTCCCCGCAGTCCTCATTCTACCCATCTCTACCGAAATTGCCAAACCTTACTTGGAAGTGAATTACATTTCCAGGAAACTTCAGCAGAACAGGATTTATTCGCAATACGTGATTATGTGATGTAAGTGCGTGGCAGTGGGCAGCGCTTTCTTCCTTTAGAAAAGAGAGAGAAGGGCCCTAAAATGAAGTACTTCGGATTCAATGCTGCACTTAATCAACAGCTTGTTCCGCTCAGATATCAATGCCAATTTCATTGTTTTCCTCTGAAAAGAAAATTAAGTCCCATCCTCTGTAAGCCTGACGTGTTAATGGTTTCTTTTTGGCAGCTTTTCACAGAAATACTGCAAACTCTGGTTGGGTGTTTTCCCACTGAGAAACAGCATTTCATGCACCAGAAACCTGGGATCTCACTCTTATGTCTGCTAAACATTGATGCAAAATGGCAGCTTAAGAAAAAAAACAAAAAAAACAGATTACAGGAGTGTGTGCTATTCGTGATAAAAAACCAAAGCTGCTGTAGTCAATACTTTCATATTAAGAATGGATCAAGTGTATGTCAGGTGTATGTGAAAGGGTTGTTCGTAGTAACAAACCTACAGAGAATTATCACTCAACTCTCCTGAGCTTTTTAGCTCTTTTTAGCTTTTTAGGAAGTTGTCGCCAAAAAAAAAAAAAAGGCCAACTGTGTACTCCCTGGTGAACAGAGCGGAGCATGCAGCAGCTAAAGAGACAGAAAATTCACTCAGGAGTTGGAGGCAAGACACAGCTAAAACGAGAGAGAGTGTTGGGCTTCTGTTCTTCAGGTTGCCAGAAACACGACTCCAATTCACTGCTAATTTTGCTCCAAGCCGCCAGGCGGAGAAGCTTGCACAGGAGCCAACACCCGTCGTTATCATACTTGTTGCAATGATTCAACTTGCTCAAGTGTTACATTTGAGAATTGATAAATATGCAGGCTGCTGAGAACAGATATTTGGTGCGTTGTAATTTTCATGCAAAGCTTCTTAATGCTGCCGAAACTCAGTACAGTAACTCCTCTAGACTCCAAGGAAAAAGAAAAACTGCACGCCTACGTACAACCCACATTATGGAGGGGATATATACACCAGCTGTCTTCCTGATGAGTTTAAACATTCACCCCTCAGATCTTTTAACCCTCTCCCTGTTCGACAGTCACCCTGCAGGGCTGGCTAAACCTCAGTCAGTGCTTTTCGTACACTTGAAACATACGATTTTAAGTTTGTTTTTGTTTCAGTTCGAAAGAGCACAGGTAAAAAAATAAACACATTTTTGCACAAGTGAGACAAAACTAAATAAAAAAATGGTTTAGAACAGAAATAACCAGAAATAATTTAGCTCAATCAATTAAAAACAGTAAATAAAATGATTAGTATATTTTGTAGATACAGTGGACTGAGAGAAAGACAGAAGGGCAACGACATATACCATAAAACAGGCTTATCAGTGTTACTGTAGTCAAGTGCAGGTGTGTTTTTCTCAGTAATTACTCGCAGTGTTTGACTTCCACCCATAACACCAGCTCAGCAAAACACAGCGTCCTGTTCCCTCAGCCACACAGACAGACGGACGGGCGGATAGATGACTGATGCAGACAAACAGATGACAATAAACCAGCCCTGCACACTGTCAGAGTGCTGCCTGTGGATGAATCACTCCCCTTGGCAGTGGCAAAAACATGATAAGTACTGACTCAGACATCACATACCAGCATCTGGGATGTATCTCGTGCACGAACACGAGAGGACCTTTATGCACATACATGCAGAGTCACGCTCTAGTCACTTAATCCTGCATTGTTTAGTACGTTTTATTTTTGTCCACAGGGGGCAGCAGCAACAAGCTGCAAAGGCAACACTTTCCCACGAGAAATACCTGAGCAGGTAGCATCCTGTGGGGTATTTTTTTGAGCTTTTACGCTAAAAAAAAATCTATCTGCTGTGGCTGTAAACAACCCCCTATGTAGAGTGTAGAGAGTGGATCAAAACAATGGGCTGAAACTCACTTCGAATCGTCACGGTAAAATGAACATTAGCGAATAAAATGTTCCCTTTCCGGTGGCAAAGCAAATTCACTTTTTCAACTTTTGACCGGCAAATGTCACAGCTTAAACCAACAGCAAAGGACACACACGTGTGTGGTTGACCCCGCTGGGCACTGCTCCCGTTCAGCATCACTCGCATGGATCAAATTATGAAATAAGATTCTGTTGCTGCGTTGCCTTTTCCTCGTCTCACATGTGACAGTGATATTTTAGCGAACTGTTTAGCTGTATTAGCTAAACAATATTACACCCAGTTTACTTATTCTACTCGTGCTACTGCTGCTGCAGCTCCTTGTGAGTCATTTTAGTAAAGAAAACAATTATCATGAGGGAACATTGCTATACTTGACATCCTCTTAAAAAAGAAAAGGCACATGACACGCTGTAAAACCAGCGTCTTTTTAATTTTGTTGTGATGTGCAGATGTTCCTGTCTGGAATAGTTTTGCAACACACTCCAAGTGTGTCACTTTCCTTCTCTGTTGGAACACAATTAGACGAACGGAAGGAGAGCAATCCAAACAGACAGAGATGATAACGGAGTGTGAGATATAGCGGGAGGAAGTCCAGGGCCTCTGACGTAAGGAACAAAAACAACTCGGCAAACAGGAGAAGCTCCACCCGACCCGTTCTCTCTGTGCTTGATTGCGCTTTTTGTGTTCTTCCGGTTTTTTTGGGGGTTTTTTCCGGTCATCTGTTTGTACTGTTCTACCTCATGGGATGTACTTTCTATACAAATAAATCATTGGTACATGTTCCAGTGAACATGGACGCTTCCATGGAATATGTCTGTCCCTAATTATTAACCTTTTACATCAGCAGCACGTGGTTAACCGCAACCTTAAGACTAATCTAAGCATTACGCTGACTCCTTGCCCCCTCCGTCATAGCGAGGACATCTTGTACATTACTTCTCCACGGCACAAACAATACGAACTGACCTCTGCACACTATTTCCTTAGTATGCCCAATGCAAATGCCCCCCTCCGAGTACAGAGCTATACGCCTTCATGTTAGTAAGAAATTCTTGCTCAGTCCCAGTTTTATGGCTCTGTTGGGATTTCCTCCGGACTCTGACGCATTTGCCCAGTCAGGACAAACCTTTGTGGGATGCAATGCATTTCACACAAGGCTGTGCTCTTCATTCCAAGGCTGATCTTGGTTTCGGGCAACTCCAAAGGGAAACTTCAAATGAATGCGCACACACACACACACACACACACACACACACACACACACACAAACAACTGAATGCATAATCCCCTGGGGGAGATAAAAACGAGATAAAAAGTTGAATAGTGTGTTTTGTTTTTTTGCTGCCCCCAAGTTCCCAGAGGTTCAATTAGTACTGCTTTAAAAGCTGCAAATTCAAATGTTCTGTATGTTAATTACTCATACTCACTAATTACTCACTTGATTCAATTGCACTTTCTCTATTTAGTCTCCATTTCAAGTCAAAAACAATATCCTTTAGTAAAAAGAGCAGTTGGAGTAGCATTGTGCTCTTAATTATATTGGCCTCTTAACACAGAATATTAATGAAACCAAATTTAAGAATGTTGGATATCTGCACAAAATATTTAAGGTGGGAACTTGTTCTGGCAAAAACAACATCAGCCAGGGCTATAGCGCTCGACAGAATTTCTGCAACTCTGAAAGATTTAAGGGTCATCAGGAGTTTCTAATCAAACAGGCACCAACATTGTTTTGCCTCCAGGTGAAATGACACATCGGCTACAGAAGAAATATGGCTGTAGGTGGGTCTGCAGAGGCAGAGAGCGGGAGACCAAACACAAATCCATGTTTCATACTGAGCTGGTGTTATGGGTGGAAGTGAGTCACTGTGTGGGTGTCTGGGTGATGACTGACAACCTCTTAATTTATATACAAACACAACGAAACATGTGACCATACACAGTAGATAGCATTTTACTGTAGCTTTATGCTCTATGATTTTACAAATTGTGTGAGGTGATGTTATGACATGGCAAATATAATAACATGCCTGTTATTATAGTTTTAAATCAAATGGACTGTACCGCTTGGTAAATGTTCAATACAAAAAGAAAAGCCTGGCCAATTCCCCTGTTGTTTGCCCTACTTCAGGGGTGTTTTGTTGCTTTTGAAGGCCAACTGTATTGTTATTGACCACAAAGTTACATATGAGGCACGGTATATTTCTGGTGTGGTGACGGCAGAGGAGGCACACACTTGTTTTGTAATGACATTGATTTGTCACACATTAACATGTCAGAATACAAATGCTTTTACCCGCTCTGTGCTAAAAAAAGAATTCTTGTCCAAACTTGGCTTTACCTGCTGTTTGTGTTCTGGGCCATGATGCTGCACCTTGTTGAGATTAAATGGGCCAGCAACAGTCCCTGAAGTTCGATTCCACCCTGTCACACAAACACCTCCTCTATGTTGACTCTCTGCCTACACTTACAGTACACGTCATCTCAATATCAATGTCTGCAGAGGACAAATGGAAATCTGACTGAATTGCCCACCCAACACATGCAAAGTTCTGGCATTTGAACACAATTTCCTATCGAGGCTTTACGTACCACCTTCAGAACCACTACGTGTTGCACCAGAGGACCATCATCTCGGACCAAAAGACATGGGCACGTCTGGCACAACAACAAGATAAAGTTGCCCTTTATGAACAATGTCAAGTGGCGAGGTAAGTACACTAGGCAAGCAAGAGGATGTACATCTTGGCTATCATTTGGTCAGGTGGAATAATGATTTTTACTGCATAGAGTTATTTCAGTAACATTAGTAAGATATTCAGCTTAGAGAGGAGCAAGTTCTTATATCTTCAGAGTGGCCTAAATCCATGAAACATAATTATTAGCTTGCTAGCTGTCCTACTGAAGCTAGCTACCTAAAACATCACGTCAAATATGCTTTAGGTAGTTAAAGTTTGATGGTTTCAATGGAATGTTTGAGACACAGCTAGCAAACGGCTATGACTTCAGCAGGCTAAGGCTAACGGCTAAGGTTGGGCATTGATCTGGACTGGTTAAGGCTAGGTTTGGACCTTGAATGGTTAATGTTAGGCTTTCAATATGCAATTTAATTTGTTATCTATGTTGTGTGTTTGCTGTGTTGATTGGATTTAAAAAAAGACCAACCCTGCTGGCAGACAATACCACAATAAGTTAAATGCTTCCTTCTTTTATGGACAATGCCAACACAAAGTTCTCGCTTTCTTCTTCTATGTCTGCACATGGAGTCTATACTATAGTTAACGTCAGGGAAAGATCAGGGTTATGGCAAATAAACTAGTTTCGGTTTGGTTATGGTTCAGAACTTAAACACTTGGTTAGGGACCGATTATGATTATGGCTAAGGAACATTGAGCTAATTGCAGGTCTGGGATGCCTTTCTTCATATACGTGTCCAAGACTAGCACTGAATATTGGTATTAGACTTACAGCAAGAAGTTCCTGGTTTGAAGAGAACTTGAATGTTGAAGGCAGACGGACAGACTGACAGACTAGAATCTCCTTCAGACTGAGCAGTCATCAGAAGTTTGGTCATTTGCTCAGTGTCAGAGCCAAACAAACAGAGCTGAGAGAACTTGGCCCAAAGACTGAATCCTGGTCGCCTGCCAAACATATTTCTTCAATTTTGATCCAATTATGGCTCGTAAACATTATTCTTGGCAAGCGCAAAATGTGGATACTTCACAGCCATTAAAATGACGCAGTTATGACAGGAAATGCTCCACAAAAGCAAGTATTTCAGATAAGCTGCATCCATCAGATTTTGAATTGAAATACAGTAGAACCTTTGCTAGTTAGATCGTGTTTGTTAACTCTTTGCTACAAAACCAAAAACAAGAAACCACCATAGTTTAAGATGAGATTTGGAGCCTCTCATTCAGCCTTAAATGGCAGCTCACCAAGTTGCTCTCAGTGTGAAATTACAAAAATAAACTGCCTTTATTCATGTTGGTCCTGTAGTAGTGGACCAATCATTCATTGCTAATGCATGCTGGGATAGGCCCCAGGCTCCTCAGGTACCATGCAAAGCCGTATGGAGGAAATGGAGGAATGACATGCTGGCAAGGTTTTGTTCCATTCGACAAGACAAATCCCACCCAACTGAGCAGCACAACAGTACTCAGGTACATGCGGAGGTAAAGATCTTTTCATTAAAAGAAGACCTCAAATGACCCAATGTTGTGAGGTTATCTAACTTCACATCCTGTTCTGTTGACACTGTGGAGCATGATTGCACACAATCCCATCTCCTGCACACCACTGACACGTAGAGTCAGAGGTTTCAGCTGTGGTTCATGTAAGGACGGCATCTTTGACACATGGTGCAAAGATCTAAATGGAAAGAAGACAAAACAGAGACGGCATCAGATTAACTTTAGCTTCAGGAGTTCTTTATTAAAATCTATCGTTTCTGCATTGTTGGTTTCACTTTTTTCTCTCTCCTGTGAACGCAGTAGCGGCTGCTGCTGCAGAAATGATTACCAGCACCACAAACATGAGACATTCATTGATGAAAAAAAAAAAAAAAAGGCTGGCATACAACTGACACACCTGCAGTGTTGGTGCTACATGGCTACCGGTCGAGCGGTCACATGGAACCGATCGGTTCCTCCGAAGCAGCTTCAAGCACTTGTGAGAGACAGCTGACCTAGTTGAGTGGCAGTGGGAAGTATGGAGAGGAAGCAGAGGCGTGACTTTGAAAGTGCTCCGGGTGACAAACAGGGTGCAGGTAGAGGGTTTCACTCCAAAGAGAGAACAGACAGAGAGCTACAAGGACGCACGGAATACTGTATCTGAACACTGACTCAGAGATGGGGTTTTCGGCCCTGTTCACACATTTCTTGCCTGGGTTCCCTCTCCGTGATCTGTGGTTCCTCCCACAGTCCAACGTGAAGTGAAAACTCCACACACGTCTAGGTTGGGCCTTGATAGCATTCTTCTTTAGTGTTCATGTAAAATTCATGTGCATAAGAAGGCAGATGTTGACATTTGATAGCCAGCAGTTTCTCGTGAGTGTATCTGAGTCCATCCTGGTAAAACAAAGTGGACTGAGGGCAAACCCATTTTGAGTCTAGACTCAAAACTAATCTTCATATTCAGCTGCTGTTTTTCTGTGTCCTGAACTTAACTGATGTGATCATCAGAGAGGACGTTACAAAAAAGAAGCGCACAAAGACGCAGTTCATCGTGTTCAGTCAAACTGTCTCATACTGCCAGGATGTCAACCCGGGAGGTTGGAGTTTCTGCCAAAAGCTATTTGCGAGTTCATGTGACTTTTGACGACGTCGGCCAAATGCTACGTTCACACCCAGTCAACCAACCGTACGTGTCCGGTCCCCTTCCCTCTCTCCCCCAACAAGTCCTGTTCGATCTAAATAAAAAAAAAAATGGAAGAAAAACATTGTTGCGCTTGAGCAACACTTCTGCGACAATGTATCTGGCGGTCGCTTGGCCGTTTGTCGACCCGAATTGCGCCGAAAAAAAATAAAAGGACCACTGAGAGCACATCGGTCATACTGTTCTTCTTTTTAAGCGAGGTGGAATGAGACGCACACCACCCATGGACAGAAAGAAGCATTTCAGACCAGGCACAATGACACTTCAGCACTAAGTGCATCAGCCATAACACATGCCCAGCATCCACCGCTGTGTTTCCAAAAAGCACATTAGCAGCAACAGGCAAAGTAGTAACAGACCCCGCCAGAAATAGCCAAAGTGGATTGAAACGTACTCACAGTGTGCCTTAACTTGATGAAGCAGAACAATGCAACTGGCAACAGAGTGAGAGTGCACTTTCCACATCATTGGTGCAGAATACTTTCTTGGATTGAAACAGACAAATGCAGTTTCGTGGCTCTTTTGACTCGACGACAAAAAAAAAAAGTGGATTCAGTGTATATATTCTTTTCAGACAAAGTTTATTTGAAAAACACAGACGCTAGTGTCGTGTATTGGCTTTTGATGATCATGAGGTACTATTACTTTGTCATTTCAGTGTATTTACAATCGGCAAACTGCAAAAGTTTGAGAAGAAATAAATACAATGTTTTTTTTCAAAATAAATAGTTTGAGTGGCTGTGTGAAAGCAGAGCACATAAAAACACTTTTTTTTTTTTAAAGTAAAATATAACCCAACACCCAATAAACTAATCTTCTCCTGCTTTAATATCTTAAACATATACGGCAAACACAAGTGATGGTTTTGGCAACATGCATATGTATGTGTGCAGTTTTATTTTTCAGTATCAGTTAAGATGCATAGGTCCTTGTGAAACAGAGGAAGTTAGTTTTTGTTTTTGTTTTTAAAAAGCACCATATCTGCTCTTTACATAGACAGTGCTGCTCGGTGACCCATGATGCATTGCTGTACTCCGGGTGACTTTCTTACAGCATGTTTATGTATCTCACAGACTCGCTTGAGACCATCTTTTGCAGAGGGGACCACAGCTGAATCGCCCCGTGTGTCTCAAAAATAAAAATTGTTTGATTTTGAAGAGAAATGTCCAAAGTCAAAAGACACAGTATGCAGACACAGAGCAGCTCCAATCTGCCTTCACACTTACCATGTGTCCATTTTCCAATGTTTTGTTGTTTCAAACAAAACAGCTTCTTCAGTGAGACTGGTGGAGTGGCGGCTCGCTTCACACTCGGTCTCGGGGCGCCCCCTTGTGGTCAGACAAGTGAACGTCCTCTCCCGACAGAGTGCAACAAGCGTGTGAACCATCCAACCTTGCATGTTATTGTTAATTTAGCTGATCGGTTCCTCTCTGAATATTTTACTCTCTTTTTCGGAAATGAATTCTGGCACTGCCTCTGGAAGTCAGCGTTTCCCTCCGAGCCTCGGCACCCGCCGGTGTGGTGATGAAGGGGTCCCGGGGGTCTCGTGGGAGTCCCCTCACTGCCTTTTGCCGTCCAAGATGGCCCTCCAGTCGTCCGCCCAAGACAGCAGCCGTCTCTGGGAGGGGCTGACGGAGAGATGCTTGTTGTGGCAGGCGGTGAACAGGATGTGCTCCCACGTCGGTTTGGGCTCCACGCCTGATCGGGAGGGGACACGCACAACGACACGTTACTGACAGCCAAAGCGTGTTTTACTGCGTGCACACCCCACTGCTCTAGGCTAACCCCAGCAGGTCCTGACTAACGGTGCGCACGCTGCGGCAGCTGTCTTTAAAAGGTGCGAATGAGGCGCCGAAGAAGACGCACGCAAATAATCACAACACCCACATGATATTACAGGAACAGGGTTATACAATCCTCTCTCCCTTTCAGATGTTCTTACTTGCTTCTCTCTTTTCTTCCTTTTCAAATGTTCAGTTATTGATCTGGGAGTTGCATTGTCATCAATATCGATATGTTCATTTCAATTAGCAGGCCTTTCTGTTGTGGCATTACAAGCTTAAACGCATATATGCAGTCCTCACCTAGAATGTCAGGCTTGTCGTCTATGAGGAGGTCTCCGCTGATCACCGTTTTGTCTCTGGTCAGGATGACCTGCTCCAGAAAGTCATGACCCAGATGCTTCTCCACCCAGGCATACTGGACACACACACACACACACACACACACACACACACACACACACACACAAGATTTAATCAGAAAAAGGAAACAGGAGTAATTTCCAAAGGGAACAGAATACATGTTGATTTGCAGAGGGCCTACCTTCTCATACGGGCAGTGTTGGTAATGTTTTATGGGGCTGGTGCAAATAAAGACATCTGTGCTGCAGAAAGGAAGGGAAAACATATCAGCATTTAGACAGACGCTTCTATCTGACAGACAGATGGAAGGAATAGCTATGTTGGAGACGGGCAGTGGACCCTCCCTGGAAGGAAAAACAAAGAGGGGAAGAAATATGAGAAGACACCATATGGCAGATTTCCCTGAAAACTCATTCAGGCACTGGTGGCTTAAAAAAAAAGCCATTCATTTCCACCAGGAGAGGAAATGTAAACATGCAGTTTTATAAATATGACGGCTGTTTCTAGCCGTTATTCCTCTGTGTCGTGTGCCTCTGAGAAACGTTAAACACAGCCTCCTGCTCCACGTCGACTTGAATGAATGGAAGAAGTCATTATCGATCCAGATGCAGAGGAGACAATGTTTCTCAATGTGATAGTTGTGGATTAAGTAGCATAAGGCTCGCACAGTTAAATCAAAATTGCAATGTGGCCTAATACACATTTTAAATCGCAGGAGGCAAAATATTTACTCCAGATCAGTTTGTTAAAGGCAAAAATGTATTAAAAAAATCTGTGTAAATTAAAAATAGTCGCGCTGAAGAGACGTCCTTAAAATGTCCTGGCCTGCACATCATATTCTTCAACCTTAAGAAAACATCGCGCCTCAATCATTTCAATGTTTTTCCAATGAAAATGAGAGTACTGATGTAAAAATGATCATTCCTTCTAAATGATATCCCAATTGAAATACATAATCCTGCTTATTACACTGCTACTTACTAAATAAATCAATAATTTGACAAAATATATTGATTTCAAAATGAATCTATCAATTTAAAAATGATTTTGTTTCTTCCGCTAAAGGAAATCGTAGAGATCAGAACTGTGTCCATAGCAGTGGTCTGTTACTCATTGCAATATTCACTAACAGCGTGAGTCGTCTTAACCTTAAAACTGTGTTTCTAACTCTCTAGTTTCTCTGCAAATGTTCACCATCTGCATTCAAATTCAGGGCTCTACCCAGATTGCTAATTCTCTTTTTCTTTACACCCATTACTTTTGAATTTGTGCAGTTTTAAAAAGGCACAAACTCCTCATGTTGATCTCCATGAAGCTGCTCAGAAACCTGTCTCTGTCACATGTTGCTTTTACGTCAGCAGCAGCTAAAAAAGTTGTATTTATTATGCGAGTGAACCCGCATCTTCAAAACCTACTCGTCCATCTTGGCCATCTCCTTGACCGCCTCCACTCCTCCTGGCAGCGGCTCCAGCTCTATGAAGAAGTCCTTGGACTCCCAGATACTGATGGCTTTCTCCTGGAGGTAAAGACAAACAAACAGCACACAGCTTAGTATCAGTGCACACAGATAAGGTGTATGCGTGGATCCACGTGAGTGGGCAATGTGCTCTGAAGGGTGATTCAATCGTGACAAAGCAGGAACTGAGAAAAACTTCTTTGTGGTCCATTTCAACATGGAGTTTACGACTTCCTGACATTTTAGACATATTCTAAGTAGCTTTTAATGTCTGAAGACATTTTTTAATAGTTCAATATGTAATTATTTTTTGTATGGGATAACATAATGTGAGGCTATCTGTCCCCTCAGATATTGTATTAAATTCATAAAAATATATATAAAAATAGTGGTTGAACTACTTTAATATCAAGCTTCAACTGCAAACTCCACAGAGTGAGACCTCTGTGTAATTACGTCCTGTTAAATTGTAACTATTTCAAAAGGGGACCAGCTCGTGGGACCTTGGCTCTGTGCAGCACTGCAGCTGTGGATCCATTAACCATAACATTACAATACCAGACACGTTTATACAATGTAACTCACACACAGGTCACTCCTCAGATGCCCGTACTGCGCTGACACCCAGAACCCTCTCCTGTCCTCCAGGCTGATGTGGGGGTCGTCCGGGTACCGGGCCCGGTACTTCTTCAGGAAGCCCCCCTCAAAGTCCGCCAGCACCCCGTCCATGTCGACCAGAACCCGCAGTCTCTTACCCGAGTGAGAGGAGGACGACATGTTTACGCAAATCCTCGTAAAACGGTCACGGAGCACCGGTTTCCCTCTTCCGAGTAGGCGTGCGGTGCTGAACAGTATTAACATAGTGTGTGACTCGCGACCGAGCGGCTGTCACCGTTAACCCTCTCCAAACGACGCCGGAAACACTGGATGAAGTCCGCATGGGAGTCCAAAGTTTTCTAAATACTGCGGCAGTTTTCACCACGTGGCATTGGCTGTGTTGTTATTTTGTCTTTTCGTGAAATGTTTTGTCAGCTTGACTTTATTCATGCAGTCAGCCGCAGTCGAGCTAACAGTCGGTGGCTAACTTTAGCTGACAGGCTAGCCGCACAGCAGCAGGCAGGTCAAATGTGACATGCCTTTAGACACAGTGTAATGGGAGCCGTTTGCGTCGGTTGTTAGTGTGTATTGACTGCCCTCCCCGGGCTACTCAAAGCCTTTCTCAAACTCACAGCATCTGTAACATCCAGCTGTTGGTGCTACCTGAGCATTAAAAACGGGTAGTACACAACTGGTACTGCGGCACCAAGGAGAGACAAGCTTAGCAGCGAGAACAAACTGTACAACAAGCCTGCTCTCAGCAAAGATCTGTAAAGGGGAAGATGGCTCACTCCGTTGTTTCGTGGCAGAATTTGCAGTTACACAATATTGCAAATTTAGACAAAGAAAGAAAGAAAACGTTTTACTACCAATAATATTATGATTATTGTTATTATTAGTAGTAGTATAGGCGGAGGTTATTTCTGCCTGCATGTGACAAATAATAGCCTATTCTTAAAAAAAGCATTCTACAGTGACACGTTTGGGGACCAGTCCACTATAAATAAAATGCATGATGTTTATAAATTTGCCAAAGTAAATATTTAATTGTATATATTTCAGCTGTGTGTTTTTTCTTTATTTTGCTCTCCCTCTGAGATTGTAGATCGGTTTCAGACATTTTTCCACAAATTACAATTACAGTGCACTCCACCACATTACAGTATAAACTACGCTAATGGAAGATATGGCAGTACAGCAATGAGAAAATACCTCACATTAAGTAAGTAATTGTACATTAAGCATGCAGTAAGTTTGAGCACAGATATCCAAATTCATATTAAGTTTATGAAGGTGAAGAACCTAGGTTCCCATATTGAAAGGCTGAATTAATAGCAAAGGTCTTAAGCCACCAATGAATAAGTGTGATTGTTATAATCTACTTAATTTAAATTAGCTGTCAGGACTTCTTAACTTAATGTATTTCATTTTCTCAACAGTTATATAAGATGAAGGAAATTCAAAACTGCAAGGGCGGCAGACTGTCTTGGTATTTTAAAGTCTGTTAGGCAGGAGCTCTTACAACTTATAACATCTTTGTTTAAAACACGGTAAAATGTGCGTCAGTTCCTGTGTTTTCCCCTTCTCTAAAGGGAGAACTGTTGTCAGAATTATACAACTGCAGCGCCTTGAGTCCCACATAAGACAAGAACAATATGTTTCAAATTCCTTAGAAGAAAAATAATAATAATATCAAAAATGTGATTCAGTCCTGTAATACTTTTAGTAAATCGTGTGTCTGTCCCTTTAATAATCAAACGGTCGGTTCGTAGATCTCGTTGCAGTCTGTTCAGTTTTTATGATCTCGCGATAGCTTTACTTCAGTGGCGGCTGTGTGGCCCCCTGTCTCAGTCCGGACGGAGTTGTTTCTGACGTTTGAATGAAAAACAGTGCAAATTACCTCCACTTTGGACCCAAGAAATAATGGCTTCAGCCTTGGAGCAGTTTGTGAACAATGTGCGGCAGCTCTCCGCTCAAGGTAGGCTTGCTAAACTCATTCGAGTGGGAAGTGTTAGCTAGCTAGCCAGCATATGCTATCCAATGCCTTGCCGATAGCTAGGCTGCCAAACTGGTCCGAGCCCTCTTTTTGCTTTATCATGTAAACACACCGCAAAAATGACTTTCTCTGGCTGCGAGAGTTCTGTAAAGTACCACCAAAAGATGCGTTAGCACACAGGGGTGCCTAGGATAACCGCGAACTTGGTGGTTCATCAAGCAAAATGTCAAAATCCTACTTTTTGTTTTTGATCTAGAAAATAATTTATCAGGACTGTCTACCGGTAGTCCCGCCCTAGCCTCTACGTGATTGGCTGGCAATCGGAATTAGCGAATACTATTGGTTTAAAGTCATCCGTCAATCCCACTTTAATTACCTCTTGCAAGGCCTTGACAGGACACTTGACCGGCCTATTTATATTGAAATACTAAGCCACAGCACGATGATTGTAGATCATTTTATACGTCAATTTGTTTTCTGCATTTGTCAAGAATAACCCCTTGTCAGTCGTAGACTAGAAAATTGCGATTTTTATCATTAACTCGACCCCTAAAACAATGAAGAAAATGCCTTCGCATACTTGCGGGTAAAAAGTCTTGCTGTCTACTCCTTTGTGGATTGTATTACGTTAACCTCGTCATTCACAACGACTGATCGGAGGAATGTTACAGTACCTTTTCTAGTGTCCAGTGGTGCCGTTACATCTTTGTGAATAAATCCCTCATGTGATGCCACATGTGACAAAACATTTAATGACATTCATTTTCATTACAACAACCTAATTTAATTAGAGATACATTAGGCCTGCCTAAAAAAATAGTCATATTTAAAAGGGATCTGCATCTGGCATTGCGAAATAAACTGCCTTAGATATGAGATATGTGTCTTTCTAAAGATCGACAGGCCATGCAAGAGGGTCCAAAGTGATTTAATCTCTCTCTGTTCTCCTGACCCTTCACCCCCCCCCCAGGCCAGATGACTCAGCTGTGTGAGTTGATCAACAAGAGTGGGGAGCTGCTGGCCAAAAATCTGTCCCACCTGGACACAGTGCTGGGGGCCCTGGACATCCAGGAGCACTCCCTAGGTGTGCTGGCTGTGCTGTGAGTAGCCGGCTCCATCCTCATTCTCACTGTTGTTATCACCATTTAAGAACTCCTCCTTTGTGTATATTGAAGTCTGCTGCTTTTTATCGCTTGCCTTTTGAATTCAGTACTGTCCAGTCATGTGTTTCTCTACTCTCCTGCTTGTTTCTGCTCCATTTATTTCTGAATTGGGTCAAGAGATTCTGTTGTTGTTGTTATTGTGTCTGTTGAATGTCATGTTGTATTTTTGTGAGGATAGAGGTGGTTGAGCCTTGGAGACAGAAAGACACAGATACTTGGGAACACAACTGTGTTGCCAGTTTTTAGGTTAAGAGTGGGTTAAAACAAAACGCATACATGATCCAGTATTTGCATCTTGAATAAAGGGTGCCGTCTTACTTTTCGTAGTTTTGTTATGTTTTGTATTACTATAGCCTGTCTGTTGCAGGTATCGTTGCACATTTGATGTAGACACGATGCAGCTAAAAGCTACCTTGCATGTACAATGTCCAATAATGTAGCCCCGCACTGACATTGTAACAAAAGAAAGTGAGTATTTTGTGGATCAAGAAATGCCAATGCTGCATTGGATATTAGTTTTTCCTCATTCTTGAACAGTTTGCCCCTCTGCATCACAAACATCAAAGCTGTATTAAAGTCTCCTTGGTTCTCTGAAAAGTTTGTGCTCACCTCCTTCTCTGTCCTTGCAGATTTGTGAAGTTCTCAATGCCAAACATCCCTGACTTTGAGACACTCTTCTCCCAAGTCCAGCTCTTCATCAGTACTTGCAATGGGGAGCACATTAGATATGCAACAGACACTTGTAAGTCCGGACTAACCAAACGTCTCACTCCTAGACGCTTAGGAAGCATGCTTGTGTCCCGCTGGTGGTGGTTATGTTTTACCAGTTATTAGCTGAAACAAAAACAGACTTCTACACTGATCAGTTGAGGGGATGTACTCTTGAGGAAATGTGCTCTGTTACGCCCGCTCCTTCTCATGCACATACTTTACTAAGCTGTAAATCAGACACTGGCTTTTTCAAGCGTCTGCTGGCACACACTAAAATGTTTTTTTAGTATCAGTCAAAATGAAGAACATGCTGCATTGTTACATTGGAGTGACATCTGTAAATCAGATTGTAATGGTCGGGTATATTGCCGTCTTAATGTTAGTTGAAGTTATTGGCATACATGAACTTTTGAGGAAAGATGTCAACATTGCGCGAGTCCAGGAATATGTTTGTGATGCAAAACGTTCAGTGAAGTGTAGATGCATCTTGGACTTATCCAACCACCTGAAGAGTGAATCAATAACTTCCTTCCTTGTGTTTCCTCTCACAGTTGCTGGTCTCTGCCACCAGTTGACAAACGCCCTTGTAGAGCGGAAACAGGTAAGACTGTTGATTCTGACTTCGGTGGGAGTGAAATTGCCCAACTAGCTATCGTTACAGAGATTTCATTTTATATTTTCTACACCGCAAATGAATCCGCAGTAATTGTTGATGTTTGACAGTCAAGTGGAATTTTTTTTTTATTTTGTAATACTAATTTAGTGTATTAAATGTAAAAACCCGATACTGGATGAAATATGACACAGAAGAAAAGGATTTAATTCTATAGAGATTATTATATCATGCTGTTATGGTTGCGCACTTTGTTTTCATTCTTGACTCTTGAACAGTTTAGATATAATTTGAGAATACCGAATACAAATAAGAGTTTATTTATTCATGAGCTGTGTATTTGATTCCACCAAAGACCACATGCACAGTGGAACATGGTGTGAATAGCGTGTATTCATTGACGGAGCGCTACTACTAGCT
This sequence comes from Cebidichthys violaceus, assembly GCF_023349555.1. Classification (NCBI taxonomy): domain Eukaryota; kingdom Metazoa; phylum Chordata; class Actinopteri; order Perciformes; family Stichaeidae; genus Cebidichthys; species Cebidichthys violaceus. The sequence continues at coordinate 40,305 of NW_027176981.1, read as the reverse complement.
CCAAAAGCTAAAGGACCATGGACTCTTTAAACAGTTGATCTCTATAATGCTCACACGTAAGCGCTGTTTCACTTTCAGTATGTACACACACACACACACACACACACACACACGCCTTCAGATTGCCCTTACGCTGCATCAGCCCCTCAGCACATTATCAGTAGAATGATATCACTCTGGTCTATGTTGTGTAACAGAGACAACCGCCTGAATACGAGTGTTAGTCGGTCTTTGGTGTATTCTGTAATGTTTTTGAGCTTTCCGTGACGTTCTTGTTACTGTGACTCGTCCTCGCCAACATGTCCATACATTGTGTGTAACGTTTCTTGACAACGTGGCCCGTGAGCGAGTGGAACTATTTTTAACGTCGTATGCACTTTGTTGCAAAAGCAATTTGATGACTGTCCGACAAGAATCCCAAATGAGTCCCCACACTGCTTGTACGCCGCCGAGTCTCCGCATCCAGGACTAGCATGTTTTCCTCTTTCCGTCTTGATCTAAATATTTAAATGCATTTTAAAGTGTGGTTGCAGGCATAGACCGGTCTCAGGAAAGCTCCGGATGAATAACTAACCGAATATGTTTTTCCTTCTCCGGCAGCCATTGAGGGGTGTTGTCGTCCTAAAACAGGCAATAGACAAAATGCAGATGAACACAAACCAACTTACCTCAGTTCATGCAGACCTGTGTCAGGTGAGTCGCGTGGCTGTAAGCCTAAATGGCCTCGTGATTTAACAGCTGCTAAACTCGGTCCACTCGGCTGCATTATTTGCGATCGGCGGCCAAGTCACGCCGGTCCTCGTAAACGTTTTCCATCTCATACTTGTTGAATAATTCAAAACACGGGCGCTGAGTCCCAGCACGGTTCCTCTCCCGTGTGACTCAGCGTCCCCCTCTACGTTGTCCTCACTACGTACATGTCTCCTTGCAGCTGTGCTTGTTAGCAAAGTGCTTCAAGCCCGCCCTACCCTTCTTGGAATTGGACATGATGGACATCTGTAAGGAGAACGGAGCTTACGACGCAAAGCCCTTTTTATGTTACTACTACTACGGTGGCATGATCTACACGGGCCTCAAAAACTTCGAAAGAGCACTGTATTTTTATGAACAGGTAACTCTCTCGCACTTCTGAAATACTCGGAATACACACTCGAGTAGATGTGCTGACATGTATTTCAATGATCACGTGTGTCTCATGTTCTCTTGTAAGGCAATAACCACTCCAGCCATGGCAGTGAGCCACATCATGTTGGAAGCCTATAAGAAGTACATCCTGGTGTCCCTCATTCTCCACGGCAAAGTGCAGCCACTGCCCAAATACACCTCCCAAATAGTAGGGAGGTTCATCAAGGTAAGGACAAGATGGAGTGAGTAGTGTTGGGGCTTTGCTGTTCTGGCACAGCGCCTACATTAACACATGCAGATGTTTAAGTAACCTAATTCTAATCTCATCATAATGCAGTCTAGTACAACAGTCCTGTTGTTTCTGATGTTCAGTGTAGTCATTGAGGATGCAGTTCGTGGTGCTGTTGTGTTGCATTGTACTGACGGGCGTCTCGATTATTTTGTCCACCCTATTTATATCAATGAGGGTAAGCTTGAGGGGTGTAAACCACAAGGTTGTGCTGTAATGCACAGCCCTCTGCTGGTTATCTAGGTTTCATGTAACGAGTCTAGAAAGCAGCAGTCGCCTATCTTCATTATCATTGAGCAGCTTGATTATGTTGTAATCAGTCATTATTGTTATTACTACAGAGTCCAGAGTGCTTAGTTAAGCAGCTGTACACACTTCTCAACGAGGGGACTTAAGAGGCTTAATCATTGAGCTGATTGCTACGTGAACACGGGGTCTGCTCATGCAGTTGATCACTTGTTGTGCTATGAAGTAATTGGTTTTCTCTCTTTTGTTTCTCTCTCGTCGCCGCCCCTCAGCCCCTGAGCAACGCGTACCACGAGCTGGCTCAGATTTACACCACCAACAACCCGGCGGAGTTGCGCGGCGTGGTCAACAAACACAGCGAGACCTTCACGAGAGACAACAACACGGGCCTGGTCAAGCAGTGCCTCTCCTCGCTCTACAAGAAGAACATCCAGAGGCTAACGAAGGTGGGCGTGCGTGTTCTTCGACATTCCTCCTGTACTCGCTTCTTCACGGGGTTTGAACTGTAGCGTATAACAGCTGTAGATTTGGGTTAAAGATTAGATTTCATTTCAGTTTAGTCTGAGGCATATGGAATGTAGACTGAGGAAATGCCTTGAATTAAGCAGAAGACCATTGTGTATTTAAGTCACGCAGGGCTTTTAAGTTGGTTTCCTCAAATTCTGAAGCACGTAGCCGTTTGGTTCACTCTTATCTGGGCCGAGAGCAGCACCTTTTTAAACTCTGATCCGAACCATCTGGAAATGTCTCCATCCTCCTCCGCTGCAGCTGCGCTGCACGTCATTTAGAAGTGACAATAATCCAAATGACAGGAAACGTCCCAAAGACATGGGCGAGTGAAGGCGGACGGAGACATCTGACGACCAGCTGTTAAATCGCATTTGGAAAGCTGAGCGAGACGGATGTGAAGCGAGAGCTGGCTGTTTTATCTGCTTTTTTTTTCTGAAAAGTATTTTGTAACCTTGCTAAGAAAGGTGCTGTATCATTCAAGTTTATTTTAAAATCTCTTTCTGTCTTCTTTGCCTCCTGCAGACCTTTCTGACGCTGTCTTTGCAAGACATGGCGAGTCGAGTGCAGCTGTCAGGCCCACTGGAAGCAGAGAAATACGTCTTACACATGGTGAGTTGGTCCAGAAAATCCAAATAAATGTTTCTATCTCTGCACATTGAGCATGCTAATACATGGTGGTATATTATGATATGAAATATGTATTATTTTCAACAGGACATCTTGTACACAATATGTTAGTTAGTGTTTGATCTGCTTTAAAGAACATATTTCTTTATCTTTAATTTAATTCCTGGTAGAATCCAAAGTTTTTAGTATCCGACTTTCTACCAAACAGCAGTTTGCTGTTGATCCGCACCGTTTAGTTTCATCACGCTCCTCCTTGTGCTCCTGTGCAGATTGAAGATGGTGAGATCTACGCTAGCATTAACCAAAAGGATGGCATGGTCTGCTTCCACGACAACCCCGAAAAATACAACAACCCAGCAATGCTCCACAAAATTGACCAAGAGGTGAGCGTGTCTCTGTTTACAGTGTTGTCTTGCTTTGCATGAAGTCTCATCATAATGACGTGTATGAAGCCTGAGAATATGTTTTATACAGTGAAGCTATGTCTTCTTTTCTCCTTTCAGATGTTGAAATGTATAGAGCTGGATGAGAAACTAAAGTCTATGGATCAAGAAATCACAGTAAACCCACAATTTGTGCAGAAGGTGAGGCAATCAAATCTATAATGTACAAATGCATGCATGCGTAAAATATAGAACACCCTCAATGGTGGAACGTGGACTAATGTGACAGTTATGGGATTCTCAGCTATCCGGAGACGAGATTACAAAACTATCAGTCATTGTTTATGGAAATGTGTCAGGAGCCGGTTTTTCGAGTTGTCGTCTGGTCACGTCGCGTTCTCAACATGCGGCGCTTTGTGTGTTTCAGAGTATGGGATCGCAGGAGGACGATGTTGGTAGCAAAACGTCAAGTTATTCCTGAGGGGCCTTGGACAAGGGAGAGAACGCTGCAGCCACCCAACACGTTCTTCCCAGGATGAGTTGGATTTTTTTAAAAGAGGAAAACAAACAAACATTCTATTGCATAAGGACTTTGGTCAAGGAAAATCTAATTGTGTGGAATGATGATAAATTTGGTTATTCTTTCTTCACAGTGTCTTGAGGATAACAAATGGTCCTTACAGAAAAAGGAAGGAAAAAAAAAAAGATTACAATTTTTGTCAGTGTTTTATTTATCAATGTTCAGGTTGGAGCGCCACTGCTACATTAACAGAAACCACAAAAATAAAAACTGGACTTATTTGTTCCAAACGTACGTGTGAATAATCTCACTGTTTGTATTGGTTCTGCTGCATGATGGCCGTAACTAGAGGGCATTAAATGAGGCAAAACACCTATGGCAGACGAGGAATAAATCTGACTGATTCTACAATTGTAAAGACTGATGTGATCGTGTTCCCCTCTCACACCTTTTGGTTAGAATGTAGATATCATCAATAGCATATCTGTACACATGGACATGCCCTTGACCAAACTCGGCACTATGGAGGAGTGGTTCACAATCTGGTGCACTGTTTTTTTTTGTTTTGTTTTTTTCCTTTCCTTTTTTGTTTTTTTAGGCTAGATCCACTAGAGGTCGCTAGAGCACTGTATAGAAAACCGTTTTGACAGCTTGTTAATGCAAGAGGTGAAGTCAACAGATGAAACCAAACTGTCATGTCATTTGGGAGCCTGAGCTTTGCGATTGTGGATCTGTTAATAATAAATTGTTTAAGAATATAGTTCTGCGTTTCATGCCTTTGTGAATATACTCTCATCCCTTTGGCTCGACGTGTGAGCTGAATTTGAATTCCCATCGACTCTTTATTGCCTCATTATAACCTTAACATACCTGATTGATACAATGGAGCCGATTTGTGTTTCAGCCAATGAACGTCCTCTTACAGGCGGATGTGGTTTGCCGGAAAAATTGCACCAATCACGACGCAGCACCCACTTCATAGAGGCGGGACTTAATTGCAAAAAAGAAAGTTGGCACACGCCAATCATGCGCAGCACCCGCTCCTCATTGGTCCGCCGTTATGAATGAGGTGGGTCTTCACGACACTCGCCGTGTAAGCTACTGTAGAAATTCCAGTGCTAACCAACTTTAGCCAGCTTGCTAACATGTAATTCAGCGAATGTGAAGAGCTACATATACAGCGCCACTGTGGATATAAATGAGTCAATGTTATTTTATTTGCAATAGAGCAATATTGGACAAGTCGTATTGATGTTTGCTACTGCGCGTGTCTCCGTGACTGCAGCCATGTCCAGTTAGCCAGAACGCAGCGATCGGTGGATAACGAACCTGGCAAGCTAACCAGCCAGCCCGTTTCGACTGGGTCTGCGGTGAGGGATTTGAACAGGTTTCATCGCCCAGAGGACAGTGAAGCCGGGTGCTGTGGTACTACCATGAGTCCCGCAGGCTGCCCCCATGTCAGCGGCTTCAAAGTGGACAACTGGAAGCAGAACCTGAGGGTCATTTATCAGTGTTTCGTGTGGAGCGGTTCAGCCGAGACCAGAAAACGCAAGGTAACAAGTGACGGACGGAACCCGGGGACCTAAACCTAACGTACGCCAGACTGCGTGTGCTTTTTGTGTGTGTGTGTGTGTGTGTGTGTGTGTGCTTTGTGTGTGTGTGTGTGTGTGTGTGTGTGTGCGTGCGTGCGTGTGTGTGTGTGCTTGTTTGTTTGTGTGTCAACACGAGCTGGCGTCCCGTGCGCGGACAGTTCCCCGCCCTTCCAAAAACAACACAAACACCCGACACTCTGAATGCCGAAGTAGTTTCTCAGTCAAATACTAACCCCGCTCACTGTACAGTTGTTCCTCAGTATTTAGCCTTTAACAAACCTACACATGACAGGCTCGCCACGGCAGCCGAAACTGAAGCAAACTTTCCGGTATATATCACTCTGTGAACCCCGCACGGCCGGGACGTTAAGCGTAGAGAAAACGAAGAGACCGCATCAGAGAGCTGATGTGCATCTGTTCGCGTTGGCCCTGCGCCTGCAGTGGCTCCACTTCCTCCCACCAGCAGACCGCGGGTCAGCATTTCACGGTGGTATTCCCTCGCTGGTGTGTGTGTGTGTGTGTGTGTGTGTGGGTGTGGGTGTGTGTGTGTGTGTGTGGGTGGGTGGGTGGGTGGGTGGGTGGGGGGGCTTAATTGATTTAAATCATCTAAGCATAACCTCAACCTGTTATCCTGCAAACCCCCCAAGCAGCGAAAACAGACAGATGCATCACTGCTATCTCTGCACTGCGTGACAGGATCGATACGGTTTCGTGTGTGTGTTTGTGTGCGTGCGTGTGTCACCAGTCAGCCTGTCTTTTCACATAGGTACAATTTGTTTTCTGAAGAGAAGAAAACACATTTGTATTGAGATATATATATATATATATAGAGAGAGAGAGAGAGAGAGAGAGAGATATTCACAAAACGCGTGGATACAGAGCAGATGTGCACAAATTTATCATTGTGTGTGTGTGTGTGTGTGTGTGTGTGTGTGTGTGTGTGTGTGTGTGTGTGTGTGTGTGTGTGTGTGTGTGTGTGTGTGTCCCCGTCCCCTGCACTCTAATGTGCTCTGGGACAACTCCCAGTCCCCTGTCATCTGCCGTGGGATCAGTGGGAGCTGGTAGTCCAGGAGGCATGTTTACTGAAATAAATGGTGTTAAATATTTGCAGGATCTCCTCCTGGTGTGGTCTCCCCCCCCCCCCCCCCTCCCCTTCCACCCTACCACGAAGAGCAGACGATGCTGGCAGATGGGCTTCCTGCGCATTACCTGCCCCGTGGCGCTACATTTTTATTGATTGTGGCTCAGTATTTCACAACGATGTGAGCATGCGTCTGACAGGAAGCCCGTTCGATGGGAGACTTCCTCGGTTACAGATTGTTTTGGAGTTTGGTGAGGAGGGGGATCGAGGTTTTCCATCACATGCAGTAATCCCATGATCTTTTTCACCATTTGTTTGCGTTAGTATGGAAGCAAAGCTCATTATGCATGATTAGCCCCAGGGGGGGAATGCCATGTTTTCACCCATCTTCTAATGTAGCTGCTCCCACTATCGGATCCCCTCTGGTTAACTGGCTACAGAGGAGAAAGACAAACATTGCATATCTCTTGCTACGCAGAGTGAAAAAAAAAAAAAAGACATAACTGCATCTGACAGTTTTCTCCCATCGTTTTGAAGGAGACACGTCATCATTCTCTCTCCACTCCGTGCTGACCGTTGGGCTACCTGTGGCGTCGGCCTCAAATGGTCACGATCGACTCTCCTTCTCTATCGGACACGCATTGCATTTTAAGCATTCGTTCCCCTTGAGAACTCACAGGCTCCACTCTCTGGTCGATCACAGAGGCGTCTGATCACACGGGAATGACGGCCACGTTGGAATTTATCGGTCCACCGCGGAACCAACGTGTTTATCTGAAGACGCCGCAGTGGAGAACAGTGACCGGAGCCTCGCAGGGTAATGCGTTCAGATCTCCACCAGGAAAGTGCTCAGTTACCCATCTTCATGTTTCATTTGCAAATAATCCCACTTCATCAGACAGTAGGAGGTTCACATGTGTACTTGTGTACCAAGGCAGCCACAAACTATGACCAAAGACTTGCTAAGTCATCTGAATCAGTCCCATTCCATCTCCTGAGCTGAGTGGCAGAATCAGCACTACGTTCCCCCTCTAAGTCCTGCAGAGACCGTCTCCTGTTGGCCTGCACCACGGCTGCTGCCCCCAAATAGAATCACTGCAGAATAAGCATGTAATATGACTTCGGTTAAAGCTCCGACGTTAAAGGTGCAACGTGTAAGATCTGGCAAGAATATTTCTTTTCAACGTGAAAATCAACTAAAATCAAAAGAGTGAGAAGAAGTAACCGTTTTGACTTTGAGCCAAATACGTCAATGTATTGTGCTGCAATGCAGCCGACCATATTGGCTGCCAACCAGCGAGGTCTGGCCCGTACTTTCTTGTAGTACTACTTGCCCCCTCAGTCCAGAGAAGAAAGAAGTAGAGCCCCCCCCCCCCCCCGAGAGCTGTCGATGGGGCATCCGAGGTCCCTGCGTTTGTTTTTGTGTCTGTTTATTTTGTTAAATCCAAAGTGGCAGAAAGGAGAAAAAGTCCTCCCTCGTCCTCCCTGCCGCCGGGAGCAGAGTGTGGCGGACGATACCCCCAGTGAGCTCGTCTTCAGCCAGCGCTAACCCCAGCCAGCTTGATTGGGGCGTCCGTTTTCCTGCAGGCTCTCCTCCCGGCGGGGTGGTCTCCATGGCGGAGGAGTTTGGTCGTGCACCATTTTGAGTTCCCAGTCTTAGATGAATGTCACATTGCACCTTTGTAATCACCTACGTTCATGAACTGTAATTGTCCTCTATCACTTTTATTTTTAATTGTTAGGTCCTTCCCTTCTCCTACAGTGGTGTCCTATTTTAGTCAGGACTATACAATATATATTTGGTAAAAAAGACCTTTTTTGTTTTGGAGGGGCCGGCCCTTTAATTCCCCTCCTGTGGATGCGAGATGGGCGTGACAGAAGGTGTTGCGTCCGGCCGACTTACACTTCTAACCAGGATCTTTCCAGCCCATTACCTTCTGCTGCACTTCTCCCATAATATCCTGCCGGCAGATGGGTCGTCGCCGTGATCGCAGAAATATATATGACACGGACAGAGCTTGGGCTGCCGCAGGGCCTTACTTTTAGTTTACTACATGGCCGGCGTGCTCAAGCAGAACTACTGCATGTCCATAGCTACTCCATATGTGTACTCGGACGCTTGCTGGCATGACAGCAGAGGATGTAGGGATGTGTTGACAGACACTAATTCCTCCATGAATACTGTGTTCTCTCGGGGATCAGAAATAATACACACTGTACCGCTGACAGTTGGGAGAATGAGTGAGGAACGATTGTTGCATATTGATGCCTTTTCATAATTCATGTGCTATCAAAGCACTCATGCACGGAGGGGTGCGTGTGACCGGAATAAAAATCTGTCTTTCAGTTTTCTTCTTTTTCCATTTTGCAGCTGTGTCCATGTTTAGGCTATGCCGAGCAAATGCTAAAATAAATAGCAGCAGAGTGTTTATTTTGTATTAGTTAACATGTAAACATGATTATCTGAATATGGTTAAAGGAATTGTTAATTGTTAAATACGCACATCTGCTTTCTAGATGAGAGTTAGAGGAGAAGATTGAAGCTACAGCCAGGGGATGATTAGCTTAGCTTAGCACAAAGGCAGGAAACTGGGGGGAAACAGCTAGCCTAGCCTAGCCTGCTTCGTACATGAGGGTGGTATCAAATTACTAATACGCTGACTATGGCTAATTAAATAAATACCCAAACCGTGCCTTTTTAACTGTTACTCTCTGCCTGTTTGTGTCCTCTGGACGCGACTCAATCAAAAAATGTTGCCCTCCACAGCTATTTCCATCTCCTTTCTTCTTCCCCTCCTACTCTCTTCTTCCACGCATTGCTCATTTCCTCTCACCTCTTCATATTCATGCGGCTGGCTCGTTGGCATGCCAGCTTCTCATCTGCATGCTTTTGAACCGTTGCTATCAACCCCTCGCCTTTCCAACATGACTATCAAGCAGAGTATATAGGAGGCATGTATCAACGCTAATTAAAGTATACCGCAGTTTAGGTTGACATTAATCACTTGAGACGTAGATGATCTTTTAGCGATTATAACAGAAAAGAAAGATAAAACACGTAAGAGGGGGGTTTTTTTAGGCCTATTTTTTTATACTCAATGACAAAGTCTAACGTAGTGCTCAGCCAAACACACACTTCTTTCCCTCACATGCACGGATAGGAAAATGTCCCTTTTTTAGTATGCTTTCCAGATGGATTAGATAGCAGTTGAGGCCAATAATTATGGAGCCATATCAGAACTGATTGCATTTCATTATATTGTAGTTCAACAGACATTTGACATTTTGTGTTGCGGCCACCACAACTTCCTACGCAGGTCGGACCTGCTAGCTCGCTCATGTAACATACAGTAGTTCCCTGCCGTGGCTTGCATGTGGTGCCTTAGGGTGTTGTGTGTTTGGCGCAACAATTGTGATAATAATCTCCTCTGTTCTCACCAGCCTCTCTCCGTTTCCTGCCCCCCCCCCCCCCCTCCTCTCTTCACAGGCCAAGTCGTGTATCTGCCACATGTGTGGCGCCCACCTCAACAGACTCCACTCCTGCCTCTACTGCGTCTTCTTCGCCTGCTTTGCCAAAAAACACATCCACGAACACGCCAAGAGCAAAAGGCATAACCTAGGTATGGCACACACACACACACTCACACACTCACACACTCACACTCTCACCCGCACAGAGGCATTCACAGATGCAGACGGAGCAGGTGTGTGTGTTGTGCACACGGCGCCACACACCAGGCATCCGGACCTGCAATTAGCCCCCTTTTTTTGCTTAAATGAGTGGCTTAAACAAAGGCTGCTAAAAGGTCTAATTATACAGCTGAGTGGTTAATGAAGATGTGACTGCATGAAGCGCTGACACAAACACAAACACCCGAGCGCCTGTGTCTATATTTAAGCTTTAAGTTCGTTATATGTTGGACCCTTTTTTTTTTTTTCTTCTTCTTTTCAGCGGCCCGGCTGTGACACAGCTGTGGTTTTTGCGATGCATTTAATCAAGCGACAAACAGTTGACAGCAACAGAGAGAGCTATTATCATGCAACCTGGTGCAACTTGATTGCAACACAGTGTAAAAGGCTCGGCCTCACGGCGGGGATTTGAATGTCACCTGTGCGTTCGGCCTCACGTTGCCCGTTAGAGGCAGTATGCATTAGTGTACTCACTAATGTATAAGGACTGAGGCCTGTCATGGTGGCTGATTTAGAAGTTCAGCATTTACATGGGCTGAGAATCTTCTTTATTGGTAACACCTCTCTGTTTTCCTCCGAAGCAATCAGTGGGGGTTTTATGGGGTAGAACACAAAAATCAGATTTTCCTCCGCCTTGTTTTGATTATGATTCCAGGCCAGAGAAGGTAACGTAAAACACAGTGATTCTCAGTAATAATCTGCATTGGAGCGCTTGAGATATTCTCCCTTAGTTATTATGTCTCCTGGGTTTGAATCAAGCCATGGGACAGTTTATTGCATGTTATACCCCCCCACATGTCTACTCTCTGTCCCTCTACACTGTCAAATAAAACCCCAAATAATCATTTATTTTTTTTAAAATGATAGAGAAGGCTTCTATTTTTGTTGGTAACAGCCACGCTGCGTTTCTCACCACAGCTCGCTCAGAGGTCGCTTTTTTTTTTTTTGGGGGGGGGGGGGGGCATTCGCCTGTCAACTGCCGTCTGGTTTACTTTGTGCAAAGAATGGGTGATACCAAACACAAGTGTCTCAGTCGGGTTCCGTCTGCCTCGGATCCAGATAGATATTCATGAGAGCAAGAGAGAGTGGCATGGAGGCTTTAAAGGGCTGCAGAACTATGCTGATGTAATCGCAAACAATCGCATACATATCGACGTTTGCTTGGCAAAGCCCTCAAATAAAGCTATTGACATTAAGAAATGGAGCTGGGCAAGGTGAAACGGTACGGTTCACTATAGAGCAGGCTCTGTTTCCCAGGTGTGAGCTGCGTAGAGACGTAGTGCAGCGACGTGTGTACAAGCTTTCATTGTCTGTGAGAACAGAAAGCAGACTCCAGGGGCGACAGAGACAAAGGATGCAGCGCGTTATCTTCGACACAGCGACATCATCCTGTCTGAATAAATGCTGCGATACCAACTCTACACCCAGTGGTGCTCTCTTCTTCTCTTCTTCTCTTCTCTTTTTCTTTCTCATCCTCCTCATAATAGAATTAGGCTGCTTTGAGCCGCAAGTGAAGCGCGTTGCACTGCAGTGTTTCGGAGGCGAACGCTGCCGCAGAGTTTGTTTTTGTGACGACGCCTCCGTTATCGCTCAGCTCAGGAAGACCCCCCACCCCCACCCTCCTGGCATGTGTGTGTGTGTGTGTGTTTCCCACAGAGTGTAATTATGTGTTTTAATTAGGTTAGCTGCTCAATCAAATGCTGCAACAAAAAAAAAATCGAGTGAGAAATAGAGGGAGGGAGAAAGGGACAGATCTCAGCAGACTGGTGAGGAGGTAATTAAATCGTCTTTAACGAACCCTGTGGAATTAGCCTCCATTAAACCCCCGGCCCCTCCTCCTTCTTGCTTCTCCTCCTCCTACTCCTCCTCCTCTCTTTTCTCTCTTGTCATTCCATCTCTTTCATCCTACCGCTTTTTATGCGTTTCCACTCGCGGCTATTTGGTAAATGCCGTTTGCACCCTCTCGTATTGGGCTCGCCTCTCTCCGTCTCTGTCCTCCTCTCTTTTCGCTCTCCTCCTGTTCCCTTGGTTACCTGATGACCAAGTCGATACACTCAGAATTGTCAAAGTATTTCATCTGATAACGCTTCTGCCATCAGCCTCGTCTTTCTTGCTTTCTTTTCTCTTCCCCTTCCTCTCTTTCCATCAGTTCAGTGGAGTTCTGTTCTTTAGTGTACTTCCGTCCTTCCCTTCCTCCATCCTGTTTCCCCCCCCGCTTCCTTTTTTTGGGTTTCTCCACACCTGCAGAGGATGACGGCCGGGAAATGCCGACAGCCGGGTTGTCATGGCAACAGCAAACAGGTAGCTGCGGGGTAATGGAGCAGGTGAGGAGAGACGGGAGTGGAAGGAGTTGCGGTCTCCCTCCTCAAGGCTCTCTCCGTCTCTTTTGGGGTGTCTCCTCCCCGTCGTTCCTGGATGGTGTTAACAGATAAATGATGTGTCAGCAGATAAGCTCGGCTACCTGACATCGCAGCACCATGGCAACGTGGCCCGAGTAGAGACAGATCGAGAGACGAAGCGAGTTGGTGACTCAAATGAGAGTGTCCCTGCGCTCCACTCAAGGCTTTCTCGTTTATTGTTTGTTTTTCCTTCTCTTCCTCTCCTGTCCTTCCAGCTATCGACCTGCTGTATGGAGGGATTTACTGTTTCATGTGCCAAGACTACATCTATGACAAAGACATGGAGCAGATTGCCAAAGAGGAACAGAGGAAAGCCTGGAAAATGCAAGGTATGACACACACACACTGTTGTATACACACCATGTGAAAGCTAGACAATGGCTCCGGTGAGTGTCACAGCTCTTGGTCTAAGGGTTAAATTGAAGGATGAAATGTTTTGTGTGTGTGTGTGTGTGTGTGTGTGTGTGTGTGTGTGTGTGTGTGTGTGTGTGTGTGTGTGTGTGTGTGTGTGTGTGTGTGTGTTCCAGGCATAGGGGAGAAGTACTCAACGTGGGAGCCCACCAAGAGGGAACTGGAGCTGCTCCGCCACAACCCCAAGAGGAGGAGAATCACCTCCAACTGTACTATTGGTCAGTATCGCTTTGTCTCTTGTGTGTGCACACGCACGCACGCACACACACACACACACACATATATAAACTAGTGTTGGAGAGGATGGTTGTGTAGCTGCAAAGAGCTGGATGTCAATCTGAGTCACACTTTCAGAAAGAAAACGGTTGAACCGGTATAACGCCCAGCACTACCGGTTCTCTCTACAACGTTTGCTCATTCAAACAGAAAGTCGAGTTGAGTCGTAAAAATGTCGTAATTCAGTAGAATTGTGGCACAAGGAAATGTGTTCTCTTAAAGCTGTGTGTACGCTGACCCACAGGGCTTTCGCTTTAACATCCAGTAAAATGTATCATCTCTGAGTAGCCCACTTGAGTACAAATCATTGTGCCAAGAAATTCCCACTCTTGTCACATCTGCACCACGTTTCCAGGCAAAAGACTAATATTTTATACCAGGTATTGTAGTTGAAACACTATGAACGTCACTGAAAACAGAGAAATAGCATTTTCTCAAGCAAAAGAGGCATATTCGGAAAAATGTGCATCTTCAAACCTCTTGACAAAGATGACAGCATGACATTTTACAACAGAGGCAATAGTAAACACTGACATCCTACAGACCGTTTCACAGTCGCAAACATTCCAAATGTGTCCCAGTTTGTTTCCCGTTGCAGTGTATGTGAACGATGTCGGCTGACATGGACCAACGCTGTTGCCTAGCAACGCAACTGCACTGAAACGGCATACGTGGTGAACTGCGGCGATAGCTCGTCAATTAGGCAAATAGTGAAGCGCTGATTTGCTGTCTTTCGGAGAAAAGCAGCAGAATCGAATGAAGCAGCAGTGTGTGTGTGTGTGTGTGTGTGTGTGTGTGTGTGTGTGTGAGAGAGAGCGCGCGCATGTGAGCGCATACGTTTAACACCTTGTCGCAGCGGTTAACATCCCTGGCACTGTCTGTAGGTGAGGGGAAATTACGGGCTCGTCTGTGAGAACAAGACCTCCATCCTTCCTCCCTCCACCACTAGTCCTTGTTCCTCTTCCCTCCGCCGTCTCCCCTGCCTCTCTTCTCTCCTCCTTCTCCCCCTCGTGTGTGTGTGTGTGTGTGTGTGTGTGTGTGTGTGTGTGTGTGTGTGTGTGTGTGTGTGTGTGTGTGTGTGTGTGTGTGTGTGTGTGTGTGTGTGTGTGGTCTGCAGTAATCTGACAAGGGTTTCCCCCGCGTGCGGTCCAACGTCGCCTCTGGGACATCACGCTTTCACTATGATGTGTGTGTGTGTGTGTGTCTTAGTTGTCCACCATTAACAGCATTGCAGCTTAGATGCCCCACTGCAGCACCAAAGAAAATATGATCTGTCTCTCTTCAGCTCTTTCTCTCTATCCTCCCTCTTTTCTTTATTCCTCCCTCCCTCCCTCACCCATCCTTTTCTCTCTATGCTGCCCTTCTTATTTCTCTGTCCTCTCTCTCCTCAGGCCTGCGAGGGCTGATAAACCTGGGCAACACGTGCTTCATGAACTGCATCGTCCAGGCGCTGACGCACACTCCGCTGTTGCGTGACTTCTTCCTGTCCGACCGACACAAATGCGAGATGCAGAGCAACTCCTGTTTGGTGTGCGAGATGTCGCAACTCTTCCAGGAGGTAACTCTCTCCTTTTTGTTTTTGTAAAGAATTTGTTGGGTAGAAGAAGAGGGATTAAGTGAAAGGAAGGGAATGTTCACTTTCTCACGTACACGCCTCGCTTCTCAAGTTCTACTCAGGCCATCGGTCGCCGCACATCCCCTTCCGTCTCCTTCACCTGGTGTGGACCCACGCCCGTCACCTGGCCGGCTACGAGCAGCAGGACGCCCACGAGTTCCTCATCGCAGCGCTGGACGTCCTGCACAGACACTGCAAAGGTTGGACTCCCATGTACACGGAGACGATGCACGTGATTTCAAAAATACAGTAGCTTTACACACGCGGTTCAACATTGTTATCAAACATTTCCCGCAAATGATTGGACTCACGTTTTCTGATTTAGCTTCTGGTTTTTGTTGTGCCACGCTCATTCTTTGCATTTTGCAGCACCCCTTAGTTGTCATCTGGAATGAAACTTTCAGGGTATGTTTCAGGCACTTTTCTGGATGTATCCTTCAAGTTTTGTGATGATCCAGCGGCTATAAGCTTGTAATGATCCGGAGATTTTTTTTTGTACAAATCGGACCTGTGGTTTAGGAGGAGGTGTCGAGGAATACGAAATTGCAGAAATTCTAGTCAGGCAGACCATTAGTGGTTCTTGAGTCGTATTTGTAAAGTGAATGGATTTTTCAACAGGGATTCTATTGAATGGAGATTGAATGGACTGTCTTGCCTTCATCGCTAGCGGTACCTCAGTTATCTTCTGATGGTGTCTTATCTGATGGCTGATCCAATCAGCATGGGTGTAGTTTAATGTATCTTTGCTCTAAAACAACGTACCACTGGCCATCTGTTGTAGATTTCTAATTAAACATAAAGCGAGTTTACATTTCCAAACATGAAATCAGTGTCGGTTATCAGGAGGCTTACGTGACGCCAAGACAGGTGTACATGTTGCAAAGTTCCACGCTTTACATTTTGGGAAAAAATAAAAGCATACTCGTTTCATTATCCGTCTGAATTATTACATCAATTTTGAAAAAAGACACCCTTCTGAACAGTATTACATATTGGGTCAAAGTGTGATTCCAACATAACTTTTAGTAAAGCTATTACACTATTATTTTTCAACCACATTTTTCGATTGGGTTAAGTGCAACTTCTGGTCCATTTTCAGGAAATTCTTTCACTATCGAATGCTGCACCAACAGAACTCCAAACATTAGAGACGTAGAAGTGAAGGACGCGGGGAGGAAGTGGGAAGAATGTCACAGAGGCTGCTTTTTAAAGCTGAGTGTAGATGAGACAGGAGGAGAGCTGGTTGAACGAGTGGAGATGAGAGGAAGAGAAGAGAAGCGCTGACTGACGGAGCGATGCTGAGCCACGGTGCTCATGGATCTGCATCTCTCTGCAGTGTAGAAGCAGAGTGGCTGTGAAGTTACACGGCATTGCTTTTAGTGACTGTGTGTGTGTGTGTGTGTGTGTGTGTGTGTGTGTGTGTGTGTGTGTGTGTGTGTGTGTGTGTGTGTGTGTGTGTGTGTGTGTGTGTGTGTGTGTGTGTGTGTCCACACAGACGACAACGGGAAGAAAGCCAACAACCCCAACCACTGTAACTGCATCATCGACCAAATCTTCACAGGGGGCCTGCAGTCTGACGTCACCTGTCAAGTCTGCCAGTAAGTGTGTGTGTGTGTGTGTGTGTGTGTGTGTGTGTGTGGTTCTTCTGAAGAGAAAAAAAAAATCTTTCAGACCTCAGAAGAGCCAGAATAAAGAGATTAAAGATTAATAGAACAAAGCCATGGCAGTTGTCTTTCCAGTACAGTTGCATTGAGTTAACAGCAGGCCTCTACTTGTACCGTCTTGACCAATCAGCCGCTCTAAAGCGCCGCACTTCACTTGTCTGTCACCATCCCGGTTCAGAGCTCTCTAATTCCCTGCCCTGAGATGACCCTCCAGCCTCCCCTCTCCTCCAGTCACTCACATAGTGCACCGTTAATCACACACACACACACACACACACACACACACACACACACACACACACACACACACACACACACACAGGGCTACACTGCAGCATTGGTGAAACCCTTTAATAGCACACTGAACGTAGAGTTGATCTCTAGTTCCACCTGGTGGTCAAAGAAAGCACCATTCTTTCATAGAAGACATGTATGGTAGCTGACTCACTGCAATGGATGTGGAGATGTACCAGCAAAGTAAAGGACATCCTTCCAGTGTTTTGTCTTTTTCTAGATTAAGATCTAAAAAAATTCAAACAAACTACAAGAACCACTGTGCTTTGGCTTCGACTCTAAAAAGTGGAAAGCCATTTAATAATTTTAAAAATATTTTTTTAAGCACACTATGAATTAATCTTTATTATTATTATTATTATTATTATACACCATGCTTTATATCGAACACAGTGATCCACACATTTGGATTGTGATGCTTTGTTTTTGTTTACATCAGAAGAGAGTTCTTCCCTGGACCAGGTCTCTAAAGGAAACCCTCTTGCCACAAGGCTTTTGCTGATTCATGAATTATTCACTCTGCATTCTCCATTTAAAATGTAAGCTGCTGCCAGCTCAGCCTTTGCTGTTGACCAAGGAAAATGGACTGCAGATATTCTCAAAGCACGGAGCAGCTTATATCACACCAGTCACTATTTTTGGACAGAACGAGTTGAACCACTCAATATAGGTCATATGGTCAGAGATGTTACGAAAGTCCAGTGTGTCGACAATAAGCTTCGTATTTTATTAGCGTTCATTCCCGGGATCAATGCCAAATCTACGGAAGCCCAGAGAGACAAGTGAGAAAATGAAAAGTGATCCATTTTCTGTTAACTTGGTTTCTCACGTGTTTATGACATGAAGCAGTCGTGTTTTCCTCCAGGTGAGTTTCAATTTACATAACCTGGTAACACACAATACATGTACCTTGTGCATGGAGGATTCAAAAACTCACCTGGAAGAAAGCGTGAATCCCTTTAGTCCCATAGAGTGCTGCAGGAATGAGTCCCGAAACCCAGAAATGAGTTAGCTTTGTTGAACTGCCGGTTCCCTCGTTTTTAAAGTCACTGGGTGTTTCACCGTGAAATAAAATAACAATAAAAAGCATTTTGATACAAATTTTAAATGACAGTACAGCATGAATGAATAGAAACAAATCAGGGCAATAAAATGCCTTTTGAGGAAAAAAACAAAAACAATCTGGAGATGAAATTTAAAACCGTTAACTGAGGGGACATTAGTTCTGTAGAAAAACGGTTTCCACCCGAATTCTCTTAGGTCACGAATGCCATAAGCCAATATCATTAGTTTTATATCCTAAACGGCTGGCGCTAAGCTGCAGTGTGCATCTCCGAATGATGTTCAGTAGAATTATCGTCCAAGCTGCCAACATTAATAAGGAAAACGGCAAAGTCCTCCTCTGAAGTAGGTAACAGACTAGAAGATGCACAAATCAACACACTGAGAATGTGCAGCGATCTCCATCCTCTCATGCAGACTCGCCATCTTGTGTGCGTGTGCGTGTGCGTGTGCGTGTGCGTGTGCGTGCGCGTGCGCGTGCGTGTGCGTGTGCGTGTGTGTGTGTGTGTGTGTCTGTCCGTCCGTCTTCCTCCCTAGTGGTGTCTCCACGACCATAGACCCGTTCTGGGACATCAGCCTGGACCTGCCGGGCTCCTCCACCCCATTCTGGCCCCTCAGCCCCGGTGGGGACGGTTCAGCGCTGAACGGGGAGAGTCACACCACCGGAGCCACAACGCTCACGGACTGCCTGCGCAGGTGACTGACCATTTTAGAAAAATCACACAATCAAAATCCGTCGACACAGGCCGACCACGGTGCAAAAACTAGGGCGCTCACCGACACCCCGACACTGGTGCGTCAGGGCCTTTAGAGACACAAACAATCTAAACCTAGTTCCCAGAATTATCCCACCAAAGCCCTGAGGAGCAGGTTACACACACACACACATATACACGGTTCCCTGAAAATCAAATGCTGTTCTTCTGAAATCCGCAGGAGCAGCATCGATAAAAGTGCACACACACACACACACACACACACACACACACACACACACACACACACACACACACACACACACACACACAGAGAGGCACTAAATCTCACTCTCCCCGTTCCAGGTTCACCAGGCCAGAGCACCTCGGCAGCAGCGCCAAGATCAAGTGCAGCGGTTGCCATAGTTACCAGGAGTCCACCAAGCAGCTGACCATGAAGAAGCTGCCCATCGTGGCCTGCTTTCACGTCAAAGTAAGAGTTCGGTCTTGACTGCTAATTTCTGGGGGTACCGGTTATCAGAGCGGCGCTCTCGTTTCCTTGTTCGTTCTCAGAGGTTCGAGCATTCGGCCAAACTGCGGCGGAAGATCACGACTTACGTCTCCTTCCCGTTGGAGCTGGACATGACGCCCTTCATGGCCTCCAGGTGAGCCCAAACGCCAAACATAATGAGGCTCAGTATGCGTTCATAAGTACGGGAGTTAAAAAGAGAGATGAGGAGCACAGAACGGGAACGTCACACTGCAGTAAATGCTTCCTTTCCTTTTGGTTTGTTGGATTTGTGGAGAAAACAGGCGAGTTTAAAACGAAAAAAAGGAATACTTCCGCCGTCTCTTGCACGAGCAGTTGTTGACCGAGTTTGTTCTGGTGTGTTTCAGTAAGGAAAGCAGGATGAATGGGCAGTACCAGCAGACCCTGGACCCCTTCAACAATGACAACAAGTAAGGCAAACCCCTGTAATCAGCCAGTCTCTGAACCACTAATGCATTCTGTGCACTTCTCTCTGACCACTTTTCATTCACTCTACCACCACCTCGTGGTTTTCTTTCATGAGCTTTATTCTAATCGAATGTTGATTATGAATTTGTAAACTGCCGGCAAACCGAATATCTAAGCTGTTTGACTGTTTGCTGAGTTACAGTTGGTATAAATGTAACTTCTCCTGTTGTAATACTTGTATAGAGATATTATTTGCTCCTTCCTTACTGCTGCACACAGGTTTTTATAATAACTACAAAAAACACCACGATGTTAATCTTTACCATGTTTACTGCAAACTAAAGGGATTTGTTTAACTTTTCCTGCCAAGTGTATCAGTTGTTTGAAGTTGCAGAATGGGTTACGGCTTGCTGCAGCACTGATTTCTCAGCTCTTGTTCTCTCTCGTTTCAGGTATAGTCTATTTGCAGTGGTGAACCACCAGGGGACACTGGAGAGCGGCCATTACACCACCTTCATCCGCCAACACAAGGACCAGTGGTTCAAATGCGACGACGCCATCATCACGAAGGCCAGCATCAAGGACGTCCTGGATAGTGAAGGGTGAGCGAGACACTGCGTTCACTGAATACAGTTTGTGTCTCTAAAAAGCTCTGTGACAGTGACTGTTCCCTTTTTTAAAAAAAAAAAAATGTATTAGTGATGCTGCAATGTGACCTTATGGGTACTTTTTGTCTATCTCCCCAGGTACCTTTTGTTTTATCACAAACAGTTCCTGGAGTACGAGTAGTTTCCCTCCATCGGCGAGGAGGCGAGGAGGCGAGGAGGCGAGGAGACGAGGGCCGGTGCGAGGACTAGTTGCATGGGAAAAGGTAACGGAGTGGTGAGAGAGGGGCGTGGAAACAGAAACACAAGCCTACCTGAATCGCTCTTAAGTCGCAGCTCTCGCTCTAACATGGAACCACCTTTACACCGTACTAATCTAAGTTCCACCGTACGACATTCAAGAAGGAACTGTGCGCCGAGCACGAGAAGTGCAAGAACAAAACAAAATGCGAGAAATTCACGAGGGGGATTTGTATCGCCGCTGACGGGATGTTGCATAAAAAGTGTTTCAGTTGAATTCAGGGGATGAAGAAGAAGGCAGCCGTGGTAATCTGCTGTTTGAAAGAAATGACTTGCAGATTCAGTCTTCATATTCATCCCTCTATTTCAGATACAAACAAAAGGGCAGAAAGGATTTTTTTTTTTAAGGTTTACTCGATCACAAATGCTGTTCTTCACCATGTTTCGTGCTCGCACAGCTGCATTAAGTGACACCCGAACATGTGGAGTCACAGCCTTCCACAGAGGCTCTGCTTTAGCAGGAACTTTTTTTTTTTTTTCATTCGCTTTACCAAAAGCGGCAACTTCCTGGACACAAGCACACTTGTCTAACACACCCACACTCCTGCAAATGACCAAATATTTCTAGATCGGGAGTTGTCTTATTATGCATTTATGTTCAGATTGCAAAAAGTGTGTGTGTGTGTGTGTGTGTGTGTGTGTGTGTGTGTGTGTGTGTGTGTGTGTGTGTGTGTGTGTGGGGGGGGGGGGGGGGGGGGGGTTATGAACATTGTATAGAGACACAGTTGATTCCACTCATTATTGTGAGTTTGTAGTTAGTCAAATACTTGTAGGAAAGTTCAACAAGGAGCAAAGGATCTGTTCTCTTCTGCCTCTCATGCTGCTTCCAACAGTCCCGGGGAAATAACTTAATAATACTATATTTTTATACATAATGTAATTAAATCGTTTGTTTACAATTTCTCCATAAACTCTCCCGTTTTTTCGACTGTGTTTCATTGTGCCGTCAATCATGTTTTCTTTTGCACACGCAAAATTGTGCCGATAACGTTCGTGAAACTGGCTTCATGTTATTTCATTCTTTTTTTCCTGTTTGATTTGACTTCAGTTGGTGAAATGTCTTGGCGTCATAAAAGCATATTCTCCACGTTCAAGATGCGTTGTCGTGATGCTGTTTCAGGTAAAGGGCAAAAAAAGAAAAAATATGAATCAAAGGAGAATGTGTAACGAGTTCGAAGCTCGATCCTGCAGTGTTAATCGTTGGCCGCATGTTGCTCTAATTCGGTGTGTGTGTGTGTGTGTGTGTGTGTGTGTGTGTGTGTGTGTGTGTGTGTGTGTGTGTGTGTGTGTGTGTGTGTGTGTGTGTGTGTGTGTGTGTGTGTGTGTGTGTGTGTGTGTTTGTGCGCGTGTGTGTGTGTGCGTTTGTGCGTGTGCGTGTGCATGTTTCCTCGAAACAAGGGAAGAAAAGAAAAGCTCAGTGTAGGTGTGTTTGTATAAAATGTGTTATTGCGCATAACAAGAGGAGAAAAAAAAAAGGTGCGTATGTGTACCCGTTTGTATGCACACTTGTGCCGTGCGTATGTACTGTATGTTCGTGTACTGAATCAGTACTTGCATTCAGCATGCCGTCTGAGCTGGGTATAGCAGTTTGATAGGAATTTTTTTTTTCCCCCCACATGTTGATGATGTATGTATAAGTATACATGTACAGTTTGTATGTATAAGAGACGAAATGGTGAAACCTCAAAGTCGTTTTTTGTTCTTCTATGTCGCTGGATCGGACCGCGGGGTCGTAATCGGAAGAAACTTTGTCTCGACCCGGTCAGTCATTCCTCACACACACGCGTAACTGCTGCAAGAACTGGACACAGTGATGGAAAGACACTCAAATAAAGAAAATCTATATCTGTAAACACTTTTGTGCCTCTTATTTATTGTGTTTGATCATGGAATATGATGATTTTTTTTTTTTTTTTTGTATTATTATTTTTATTCCGATTTTCAGTTCGGTTCGTTTGTGTGGATTATGTGAACTACTGGCCCGATTTTCATGAAACTTGGTAGCATGGTGTAACATGAATCATATTGCCAGATTCTTGTTAATACACAGTACAATCTAACAGGACTCACCAAGGATCAGACTGACGACTAGGGCCCTCTTAGTCAACTAATCGGTTGGTGTGGTCTAGTCGACTAAGATTTCTTAAGTCCTTTTTATTTGCTTTTTTTAATGCTGAATTACTTGTTTACAAGAAATTAACAGACACATCTCTGGCAAACCAGATTTAAAGCGGTGCTTCTGTGATTGAGGAGAAACCTTTAACAAATTTTACAGATTTGTTGATTTTAAATCAACTAATCGATAAATCGACAAAATGGTACGAGTGTCAGTGGACTAAGACTTTCTTTGGTTTTCTGTCTTTGAGGACAGCCGTACTGACTACTGACACACTTTAAAAATAGATGATGATTGGAACACTTTTGAACAGCTTCTCCAGATGTTTCTGTTATAAAGGTTTTATTTTTCAAAACAAGTACAAAGGGATTCTTAATCATCCATCACCTCACACATATATACATAACACTGTACACACAATTAACATTTGTGCCAGTATTTGCACATAGACATCTCTGAACTTGAAAGCCCTAACGGAGGAATCCTCCTCCGCTGACACCTGCTCTAGACTACCCACCACAACTATTTCAGCCCATTCACAGTGTTCCTGTGCCTGGGTTTCTGAAAGTACTTCTTGTGGAAATGTGACCGTTAGATGACTGTTGGCGATCCAATGCTGCTCCGCTTCATTGATCTCATGTTGGGGACCTTAGCCTGTAGTCACTAGTCTGCCCTTGTCACGGCCATTTGGCGTGTTGAGAGAGCTGTTCAGCCCAGTGAAGCAGTGGTTTAACTACTACTAGACCAGACATGCATGCATGGCTTCTAGTCCGCAGCAGTCTTTGTGATGTGTTCCAGTGAAACTTTCAACAGTCATGAGGGCAATGTGAAGCAAAGCGTCGGGCAATCTTTATCAGTTCTTCGCTGTTGGTGTGTCAAGGCCCCCGAAAGCCTTATGAGAGGCCCTTAAACACACATGGACCCTCACTGTTACAGATGGAACATGATCTAATAAGTCAACTCAATGCCCCATTTTCAGTGACTCATTACTTATGCTTTTTTTTTTACTGGCCCATGACAATATCCGCAATGAGATTGAGAATCCAATACGCTGACCATCTTCTCCTGCGAGCTGAGGACACGTTTGGCCATTGCAGTTGTCCCTTGAGACGGCAAGTGAGCCTCATCCCACTGCAGCCTCCTCCTGCACCTCCAGTCCAGAGGTGTACAGGTTCTCCTCGGACCAGAGAGGCCCTCGCTTTTGGATCGGGGATTTGTGGAGGACGGCCTGTTGGTAGAAGGAGAAAGGTGCTCTCGGTGGCCTGTCGTTGCCCTGGCCGAACGCTTTCAGATCGGGGAAACAGTGGACACACACGCAGGTCTCAGTGGGGCTGGAGTCATATGATGGCTCACGGTCTGTGGTGTGGTTTGAATTTGCTACTAAATCTGTAGGAAGACAGAGAGGGTGGTGGGCACACATTGGAGCAAAACATGAATCACACGCCATGATTTTCAGAGATTGCAGCTTGACTAACGGATAAACTATTCACTGATTGCACCGATTGGAGCCTTTTATTTGTATCCATACCACACAAACCTTTGGATCTCTTCCCCGGTTGGCCAACCTCCTGGCCTGGCTGGGGGTGGTTAGCCCCCTTGGGTCCTGGATTAGAGGTTTTGGCCTTGGCTCCCCTCACTAAGACTACAAAGGCTAGAGACAAGCTAGAGAACAGCAGCATCATGCTCAGGGCCAGCAGGGAGTAGAGCAGAATGGTGGAGTCTTCCAAGTGTGTCGGCACCGAGAGCCCTCTGGAACTCGGCACGTGTGGGGTAACTTGAATCAGGAGCTTTTTCGTGGTCACAGGGATAGTTGGAGCTAGGGGGTAGATGGGAAGAATATCTCTGAAAGACCTTCATGGCAAAACAGCAGGTATTTTTGGGGCATTTTATTTCTTTATTGGAAAGCTAAAGCCAGAGAGATGACAGGAAACAAAGGTAGAAAGATAACGAGTGCCATGCAACAATGGTTCCCCGAAAATTGGTTGTGGTTCATGGTTTGTGCCCTGAAGCCTCTAGGGCACCGAACGAGGTGCATTCTCCACCCATGTTCAACCAACAAGTATCTATCTAAGCACAGAAGTAAGCATCCTCTACGTACGCAAACCAAATATCATTCAGCCTCATTAAACAGGAGTGGTGGTGTCGTGTCTGGAAACTCCCCAAGATCATTGAGGTTGGACATTGAGCTCGATTGGTTATGGTTAGGAAAGGTTGTCCGGCAGCGAGTCTCGAGAACCTCGAGGGTAAATCTAGGGGAACCATTAAGACAAGTTGTGTCCTTCTAGCTTTAGCTACTGTATTTAGGTATGCTGGTGAGCTACCTGCTCACCCTCCCAAACAGTCACTGCAATTGGTATGTATTTGTAGTTAGACGAGAGTTCTTTCTGTACCTCAACTTGTGCTCTGAAAACTTTGTCCACTGAGGCCTAGCCCAACAGAATATTTACGCCTCCCGGAAACAGAGATAGTCACTAAATATTTAAAGCTCTAATCCAGTCCAGCGGGGTCAATACTCACTCTGGCAGTGCTGGGAGCACTCTGCTGGATGTCTGCCACAAACCTCAGCGCACCACACACATTTCTTCAGCAGCATATCATAGTAGTGGCCAGCCTGTGCTTTACAATGTGCAGACTCTGACGCAGGAGAAGAACATATGATAAACTGTAAAGATTCATTTCTGTCCATTTTAATTTCTTCTTCTTCTTCTTCTTCTTCTTCTGAAGTTACCCATGCCAATCCACTATTTATCTTGTGAATCAGCTATTTGAAGAAATGTAGGTATACTGCTGGGAATATTGTATAGTGCATATTTTACCAATGTTTTATCAATGGTCAAGGCCCCTAAAGCCACTTTTCTGTGAACTTTGAATTTCATAAACACAACCATGCGTGTATTCCTGTACCTCCGGCCTAATTTATGCACTGTATGTATGTGTGTACTCACCACAGTAACCGGTGCATCTGGCGATGACTTCTGCTTGGCTGCATGCCGACTGACAACCAATACATGCTCTGATCAAAGTATCCAAGTACTGACCCGCACGGCAGCTTATACCCATCAGCCCTGATGACCCTCACACTGACGAACACAAGGGACAACACAGAGGTACATAGAAAGATGTTGAGAAAATAGCAAGTGGCGTGTGACCGAGTAACTTTAGATATGTGAACGATGATCTATGTTATGGACGTGTAGCGTTTTATATATGTGTAACAACCTCCTGCAGTAAAAGAAGCGGGTGGGAAGGTACTGTTTACCCAAATTCCAGTCCACTAAAGTACAGTGTATGTATACATGGGATGTGTTTATGTATGGGATGTATACAGTACATTTCATGAAAGCAAGTTTGTGCTGTATTAAAGCAGGATGTCTAGGATACCTCTTTTCTGCCTCTGCTTTCCTTTTTTTTTTTTTTTTTTTTATAATAGAGCAAACCTTGCAAAACCATGTACGAAGTCCAGTGAATCAAAGATAAAGGGCCATCAGCAACATGCCAGCATGGCTGTTGCTACAAAACTCAAACGTCCATCCTTTGAGAAATCGTGTCTTTGTTCTCGAACGGTCCTCTCCGCTCCGTTGAGCACTGAGTCAGCGAACTGTGAAAGAATAAACCTCCTCCGCCCTCCACTGCAGTATACCACAGTGTAATTGTCCCACCCTGGTAGTCAGCGCAACATGGAATTATCATAAACACATACTACATGTTTACTATTATTAAAACAAAAGTGCTTATTTCCATATAGACCGTAGTGAGAACTGTCTCCTTTTTTCATGTATTTGTCTATTTTTGTGCTTGATGTTGGTCTTTTGACTATTCATCTTCTTTTTTTTTTGAGAAAGCTTCTCATGATTGGTCTCGCCTGTTATGTCAGTTATGATGTGTGGGTAAATGTAAGTAGAGACAGTTCACAGCAAAGTAATGGTAATGTTCCTGGTAATGTAAGTGAGCTCACCGTGAGCCGCGGAGCCGCCACAAACGTCAACTCTTGCGCTCGCGCCATTAAACCATTATAACTGTCTTCTTTGACAAAGCTGGCTGAAGTTGAGGGTTCGATTCTCACCACGGCAAATACTCAAATTCAATTGTCCGATGTGACCCACTATGGGTTGAAAACGACGTTTTAGAGGCACCACTCACCTGGGGAGATGAAGCTGCGTTGGGAGAATCCGTGGTTTGACGATGAGAGTGAGATGGGCTTGTATTTCAGCATGGTAGCTCATTTGGGTACGAACCCACTGCCGGATGTGGGACTTCCCCCTGTGTGTGAGGAGATCCCCCCCCCCATCAGAACACACACACACACACACACACACACACACACACACACACACACACACACACACACACACACACGCAAGGTTAGACCAATATAGTGTCTAATAAAAGTAATCACACCACCTTGGACTGTTGTGTTTAAACACTGACTCACTGCGGATGTTCAGTATTTAGGACGTTTTGATAATAAAAAGAAAATATACTGAACTGTCAAATTTAAAACAAATTTCTACAAATGCTCTGTCAAGTGGGCCTTGTGAATTTAACTGCAAAAAATGTACCTTAAGGTCCACATACTTGTTTTCTCTGATGCTTATGGCCACATTTGACCTTCTCCTCAGCAATACTGTAAATCAACAAATGATCATTTTTAGATTGAAGTCATTCCTGTCTTCACGCTAGCTTTATGTTTGAGGTCGTGGCCTAACGGAGATGGAAATCATCTCCCAACATCATGTAAATATCAGTAGAATACTTCTGAGCCTCCTGAGTGGCAGTTTTTCTCGGCACCTTCTACCTTGAGAGGAAGGTAACACAACCAGGCTCCATGCAAGGTGTGATGTTTGTCTTGTGCCGAATAAGGTGTATGTCTGGTGGCCAAACGGCTCCACTACTGTGAGATCCAGACACTTTGTATTCTACATGCCTAGTAGTGGCCCAGAGGTCCTATGAATGTATTTCTCTTTTCCACTTTGCTATAACTGAAAAAACTGAGCATCAGTCAAATGTGTGTTCCGTTGTTGTTGTTTTTTACCTTTTTCACAGAGTTTTGGCACATCATAGTAGGAAGTGTAATTAATCATTTTAACAACAGCTGCATTCCATTTAGGTTTGCCAGGTCCGACGTCCTGTTACTGTGCATGCACAAGAAGGCTTTACTGTGGCACTTAAGACGCGCGCCGATCCTGCTATGACGAGTCAAAATATCTGTTAACATTTTTAAAAAGTCCTATTGACTGCAGAGCTTTTCACATAGCGGTGTATTTTGAATTAAATTCACAGTCGCCACTTGATTTTCACACAGTTGATGTCCACCACCATATCAGGCCTCCTCTAAAAGTGGAGGGAAGAATGCTTCTGCTTATATTTTTTGATTGTTTTGTTCAGTTTTATTCAAATTTATTTTCACGAAATTATCCTCAATATAATGATATCTTCTTCAAAAAGTCCATGCTGGTAGAGCCTTAATGTACAGTTAACACAAACAGAGACCGCAGTGACTCATTGTTACCAGTTATTAATGCGCTGGTGACTGTATTTTATTGACAATATGTGACTAAACCCACCTTCTTGTGTGTGAAACCGTTTGGCAGTTCCACACCACGGGTTTTACTTCTACACTGAGCGCAACAGTGTTTCATCTCAGCTTCAGTTCTCTTATGAACCAGGATCTTCCACTTGATCTTGCCACGTGCAGCTTCGTTTTAGACCGAGAGTGATTACACAAAATTATTTTTAAACATGAACACCTGAAGAAGTTAAAAATGTGAACCAGAGATTAATTGCAAATCCTTTTTTTCACACTAAGCCCTGCACAACTTTATTTTCAATTCCCTATATCAGTCTAAATTGTTCTCCGTAGCATTCATTTAAAGTGGCAGCCACATATACAACGATTAAAGAAGTGACACACTAAACCTACTGTAATTCATGCAATGTGTTTTTTTTATGAGGTAAAGGGAGGAAACCAGAAAAGTAGATGATGAAAGCACTTCAGGTTTCAAACAATGCCCTGAATTTGTCACTCTGAGATTTTCGTGGAGGATTGGCTGTGCAGCTGTTAGAAGACACCGGAAACAAGTAATTAAAGGTGTTAGTTGTGTTTCACGACATACACATTTGGTTCTGCATTTAAAACTATTCACAGCAGGAGAACAGCAGGTGCAGTTGTGCTGTGAGTATTGAAGAAGAGATAAATGGTCTCAGAGTTACGGACGTTAATGATGGACCATGCACATGCATGAACCATTCACTACTTTGATAGTTAGCATTAGCTTATGGCTACAAAATGTACTTACACTAATGCATTGACATGATCCCTCACTTCCCACAAGCAAGTTAGAGATACAGCTCTCGAGACCTGACCCTGGGTCTCTGCAGTCAACCCTGTCTCCTAAAAGTCACGTTCGCGTATAAAACACACCAGTATATGCTCGCAGTGTTAAACACGTGTTTAGAGTTGTAAATGTAACAAAACAAACGCGCAACAAAACTACTTCTTGAGGTTTTGTAAAAGATCTTAGGTCAGCTTGAAATAACATTTTTTGATACGTAACTGAAGTTCCGTACATAATGTTGAGCGTAGCGTTTATAATGAGTCCATGGAGACGTTTGGTTTCACGGGGGACATAGACAGCGGTCTCCTGGGTGTAAGTCCTGTGTTTGTTTGACTCGTCCATCCACCCTGACCTACACTATGCAGACTTCCGCAGACTTTGCTTCGAAACTTATTTGTGATATGACGGAAAAACAAATGTGATGCCGGGGAAAATACATTTCCCTCTAAATGTAATTGACTGCAGTTTCGTTGTCTGGGAACATCATTTTAGCCACCAGGCGAATGGTCACACCATTCTTAAACCCAGCGCGTCACGTAGCCAGCGGCTCAGTAGCTGACGAAGTTTAAACAGAGAGGGAGTCCACACAGGGCCCGCGGGATTGGAGGTGGGTGGGTCAAACAAACACAGGACTTACACCCAGGAGACGGCTGTTTGTTTCACGTGCGACATTAACAGTAAACCGTTCGCTTTTGTCACGTCAATTGTTAGTCACACGGTAGTCACGTGCGTAGTGAAGTTAACATCAACCGTGCTCTTTTCTCATACCGAACAAAGTGTTTTTGTTGCCTAAAACTAACTTATTTGATACGTAACTTTATTTTGAAGAGACGGTATGCATGTAACAAGCGTGTATTGACATGCTGTCACTGACACGTGCAAAACTTGCCAAGGAAGTTCTAAATAGTTTCTCCAATACACTGAAAAATAAGTAAAACAATCGCTATTTAAACACTTAACCTCTGAAATGAAATGATACTAACAGATCATTATTCTGAGCAAAAACAGGACTGTACCTGAGCAGGTATGCTGTAAATAAGATCACTTTCCCATCTGTTCGTAAATCATCTGAATGCAGCTTTGAGTCATAAAACTAATCAAGAAGAAAACCGAGAAGTTACATTTGACGTAGTACGGATACAATTATGACTCGGCTCCATGTTGAGTCACAGTGATACCAAAAGCTTCTTCACATAATTTATTATTTGCTCTAACCTGTGCTGAAATACTGCCGATTAACTATAAAACTTGAATGATGAAATCTATAATGAGCGGTTGGAGGAACAAATACAAAAGACAATTACGCATAAACGTACACAAAACTGCAGATATTTGATGTGTCAGAATATGCCTATTTGAATATGCACATTACTGCTCAACGTGGGAAAAACATAACATAACAAAGAGGAAGGATCGTTTGTATCTGCTCTGATTACTGGATCACATCACAAACAGCTTCAGAAACCTGAACACCCAGAATAGAGTCACTGCAGATGGGTAGTCAAATTCAGAAACAGGAAAAAGGGAAGCCAGTACAACTGAGTAAAAAAGAACAGAACAAAAAATGGCCAAATCATCACTAAATGAGTCATTTGACCACCAATGCAAAACGTCTCAAATGCCATGATTCACGTCAACAAGAATCAATATTTATAGTTTTTATTGACACCAAATAGTGAATTTTAGGGAATGATCATTTATTTGTGTTGGTTTTGGAAACTCAAGAGCTCTAGTATGTAACTCATGTTACCCACTGGACTGCAAAGGGAGGTTTGGGTCTGAGAGTGCGAGCCACAAAACTATTTTGTGTTCAGTCATCTTTTTCATTTTATTTATAACCAGAACGATAGTCAGACTGGAGTCTGTACGTCACAATCACTCCAACAATACTATAATTGCACCAGTAGATGGAGACAGCCCATAGTATTTGAAAAGACAATTGTTCGGCGCAGGATCAACAATTGGGTCCAACCTAATCTCTGTGTACTTGCTTTGGAATGAGCTTTCTTGCACAATTTTCCACTTCTGAACACTCTCTTTATCTCGTATAAATCACTCTTAATCCTGCTGCTTTATGCAGGGAGGCAGATCAAAATGTTCTGACTTTGGCATCGTGAAGATGAAGTGCGAAAGATCAGAGTGTTGGGCTGAAACTAGTCCCAGGGAAAGAATTTGAAGTGGATAAAATAAAGAGAGTATTGACAAGTGTATGAACATATTTGGTCAAAGGATGAGAGCCCACATGCTGTGCAGTGCTTCCCTGGAATTTCTAGGACCAATGTTTTCCACCCACGAGGGTCTCTTTGTTAGATCAAACAGACCGTGGTGTCATACTGCTATCGTGTGAAGCAGCTGGTCAAGACGCATCTATTTGTTGATTGTCATGAATTTGTCATTCTTCCTGCGGTGTAGAGATTCTGTTTTCACCAATAGTATTCAATATGTTACTGCAACAACTTCACCAGATCAAATTGATTTGCTCCAACTAAATCTGATTCAGATTTGAAAACCACATGAAAAGTCCACGATTTGACTTTGCCAGTTAAAACTAATAGTAATTAAATCAGCTACGATCACATTTTTTTTTTTTTAAATTAACGGATCACATGACTACTCGTTTGTAAAAGTGGTCGCTCATAGTGATGAACCCATAGAGAATTATCCCCCAATTCTGCATTTCCACTCAGCTCTACTGAGTGTTTTAGCATCCTTTGTCTTATTTTTAGTTTTTTTCCGGGGTGAGATATTTCTCTCCAGAGTTAGTGGGGACCAAAACAGAGGAAAGAGCAGAGTCAATATCAGCCTTGATATTCATCGAGTCGCCACAAACTCCAAGTGAATGATAATGCAAGCTCCTGGTCTAAAAAGTGAAGCCAATGCTAAAGGGCCTTCAAACTGAATTCTTTCTAATTACCGTCAGGTTACAAAAAGAAGTTAGATTGAATAGAAGTCTATGAGAAAATGACTCTACTTCTCACTTGATTTATTCCCTCAGTAAACATTGTAAACATGAGTTTATGGTTTAAATCTCTAGTTTAAAGACTTCTTCAATACAACATAATGTTCATTTAATAAATTATGGTCCAATTAGAGTCAAATAGACCATAAAGTAGGTTGTGCTTTAGGGCGGGGCTACCTTGTGATGGACAAGTCTGAATTGTCCATGTTTTCGTGTTCACAGTATGTTTTCAGTTCATGAAAGTGAATCGTAACATTTTGGTCGCCTGTGAATGTCTCATTTGTCGGTCGGTTGTACTTAGCTCCACCCTCTCATGACACTTCTGGTTGCAAAAAAACAAGATGGCGACAGCCGAAAATGCCACACCTTAGGCTTCAGAACCAAAGTCCACAAACCAATGGGTGACGTCACGGCGGCTGTCTCCACTTCTTCTATATGGTATCTGAATGTGTAAATAGGCAACTGTTTACTAACCCGTTAGATATATCAAGCTGGTAATATGTCCGTGTTCACATCTACTTTGCGCCACTGCAAGTTTAATGAACAGAATTAACGTCCATTATGTAAAACGTGAGCTTTAACCAAATGATTTATCTGTAGGTTCAAGTGCTGCATGAATATCCATCACTGTGTCTGCGGTGTATGAATTGGTCTGAATGATTAGTTGGTCCTGATGGGCAGGTGGCACCTTGCATGGCAGCCCCTGCCATCAATGTAAAACATTTTTGAATGAGTGAATGACATGTAGTGTTAGAGCTGTGCATTTGCCATTTATAACAAATCTATTGTTGACCTTACATTTTTTACATTGACATTCAAACTTGACTCTCCCAAAACTCGTATTTTTCTGGCTAGAAGTAGATTAATTTTCCACTTTGTGCATTTAATCCTCATTACTGTTCTCTCACCTTCGGCAGCCACCACCACCGCCACGATAAAACACCCCCAAAGCACGACATTCATTACAGAATGCATTTCTTGTTCTCACAGTGGAACTGGATCCTCAGCGGTGCAGGTTGGCACAGCGTTCGTGTCGTGAGTCACATGGAGGCGACTCGGGCAGGAGGGAAAATGAGAGATGACGTGAGACATTGTTGCAAGTAGGCTCACTCTTGTGTGGAAGGTATTGGATTGAACGTGATGCTTCTACAATGTCAGGGGAACAAGTCCACATTAAACCAAAGAAAACATGTATTTGATGTGATTGTGTCACTCGGGTTTTTGGAGATTATTTTGATTTTTGCTTGACATGAAGCATGATGAAAGTACTTAAAGACATCTACGTTCTAGGAGAATTCTGGTGTTTTTCAACCTGGGTCACATTCTCATATTTGTGGCCTTTCTGATTCTGGGTTATAATATCTTTGTGTTTCCGTTGTACAGACAAAAGTCTTTGAAAGAAACTCAGTTTTATTTAGATCATTTCAAATGTTTGTCTCTTGCATGCAACAGAAAATACTCTCAGAAAAAAGCCCCCTGCATTAGCTGTTAAAGCTAGCTGCTGTTTACATGTGAAGCTGTGGGTTGAAGTGTAAAGTTATTATAACACATAGCCAGAATGTCCACAGTTATGAGAACAAAATTCTCTTTAAACAAATTGTGACTGTGAGAGTTAGGTACAGTGGTGGTTTGAGTAGAATGCTAGCGTCAGCATGCTAACATGCTCACGTGGCTGCTAATTTTTTACCAGATTAATATTTCTTTATTCAAGACATTCTCACTCCGGACTCGTCAAATGCTGACACTTGGTCAGTGGCCCTACGCTTCAAATTATGACGCTCCACTTGTTACATGAATAGTGTCTTTTCAAAATAAACTGCTGTGTTCAC
The DNA here is from genome assembly GCF_023349555.1 of Cebidichthys violaceus. NCBI lineage: Eukaryota > Metazoa > Chordata > Actinopteri > Perciformes > Stichaeidae > Cebidichthys > Cebidichthys violaceus. Next base: position 6,724 of record NW_027176981.1, on the reverse strand, counting down.
CGTAAACGTAGGTTTACTCTGTTTTTAGGTTTACTCGCTCAACAAAACTGCTTAGATATGGGCAAAAAAAAGAACTCTGTTAAGTTTGGGAAAAGATGGTGGTAACAAAAGTAAGGTTAAAAATAAGTCATCATTGACTTGGTTTCCAGCGTGAAAGTCCTCCTAGCTGCCCTACGCAGATTCTCTTGTTCTTTATCCTACATCCGTTTCTCTGACCGTCTAATAATGACGTAGATGGGTTTTGGTTTTGGAGTTAGTTGAAAGCCTGGTCTTCTTCTACCGAGGTTCCTGAGAGGGAACTACTGACCAAGCTTTGGTATTTGACGAGTTAGGAGTGAGAACAGGTTGGCATATAAGCACTAGAAATAAAGTTCAGCTCAGGCTGATGATGGCTTGAAAAATATGTGGATTATTACAATTCATGCTGTGGAAACCATGAATGTCTGTGCCAAATGTCATGGCAAGCAATCTATTGACATGGTTCAGTCTGGACCAAAGTGGTGTGGAAACAGACCGACGTTGCCATTTTTAGAGAGGTGCTGTTGGCATAGCTGACAAAAGGGATTACTTTTGGTTGGAACAGTTCTTTGGACAAGGTTGTGTAGCTGTTGTTTGAACAGCATTCATGTTACTATGTTTCAGTTCTTAACTATAGTAAATATTGATATGCAGTTATATGCAGATATTAGACGACACAACCTTTTATTTGCTATTCAGCAACTCAATGCTTACAATATGAGTTAACAATATTTAATTGCAGTGAAAGTAAACATTGTAGACATGAATTTATGGTCTCAATTGTTTCAAGAAGCTAGCCACCAACTTTGAGCCTCACAACGGCACTACTGTGACATCACGGAGACTACATCCATATTTTATACAGTCTGTGGTTCTTCAATACGGCATGATGCTCATGTAGTAATTATTGTACCATTTAGAGTAAAATAGATGATAACGCAGAGTATGCTTTTAGAGCATTGTGACCGTGATCGAAAGGCCGCTACCACGGTGTTGTTGTCCGTGTTTTTGTCTTCGAGCTTTAACCCTTTCACAGTGTTTTCTGCTCAAGAAAGTTAATTGTAACAATTTGTTTGCTTAAAATTGTCTGATTCAACGTTTGGTTGTACTTAGCTCTACCGTCTTGTTTCACTTCATGTGGCAAAAAAAACCAAGATGGCGACAGCCAAAATGCCAAACTGGAGACTCCAAAGCGTCACAGTGACAACGCCCCTTTTTTTTAATACACGGTCTATCTCTCAACCTCAGCTCAAAACTACCCTCTTTTTTTGGTAAACTCATGTGTGGTCTCCCCTCTTTGTGCAACCTTGAGCTATGTTGTTACAGAATAATTGATGAGATTGAACTGTTCTGTGTTTGGGAGTTCACAGCCCCTTGGGAAATGCCGGAATTCACAAAATCCCCTTGAGTACCATCTGTATACAACATAGTGTATTCTGCGTGATGTGTTTAGGGATCGAGGAAAAATTTGGACTTCCTCCAAGGATTGCATTCCTGGGGGAAATACACAGTGGGAAGGACGTTTAAGTTGCACACCATACACATTACTCACAAATGCTACATATGCACACCATTGACACGCAAATACACAGGTTTCACCATGGGAGCAGAAACTTGCCTGCATTTTAATTGCAGAGACAAGGACATTGGCCTGTCCATTACAATCAATGATCACATTATATTCTATGCAACAGTCACAAATAAACATCTGCTTCTGACGTTATATCACACAAACATAAGCTATATAAGCTGGGGAAATATAGAACTGAAGATGATATACTCTGTTATGTTTTAGTTACCAACATGTCTGTACAATACAAAGGCCTTTGGTTGTTTGGCTTTTGGGAGAAACTGGTCAAAATGTTGTTTTGCTGTCTATTGATTGAAGTTCCAAGGCACATAGATAAAAGTCACTGCACAGAAAAGTACATATCCATGGCTGCACACTGTCAGAAACAAGCTTGTAAGTTACGACCAGCTTGGCTAAAATTTATATGTGAAATCTGTATTGTTGAAAACCCATACATCTTTTTATTTCTTTGACCAAATAGAATGACTAATTTGCTGCTGATCACATCTAAAAAAAAAATCTAAAAAGTTGCATCCGTTGTTGCTAAAGCTGAACCCAAACTCAAGTACATCTTTGTACCTTTTTTTTTTTTAGAGTATATCTTGCAAAGAAAAAGGTGAACCCCCCCCCAGTAAGTGTGTAACACTGGTTTTGGTTAGTGAGAGGATACAGAAGGTGGGATACGCAGCCCTCCCCATGCACAAACAAGCAGAGGATACCACAAATACTTAGTGAACATTGAACGGTGCATCCTCAGGAGTGCACGTTCTAGCCCTTCGCAAATGAACTTGTGTTTCCGAAAAAAAGAAACAAGAGCGCAAGAAGGCAGAGGTTTCCCCATTCCTCCGCTTCTTCCTCTCTTCTGTACACTGTGGCAGGAACCAGACAGAAATCCAGACAAATGCCACATTTGGCGCTGAATTGTGCCCACAGACAAAGAGCCATGAACCCAAATTCCTTCTTTCTTTTTTTCAGAATATGACGTAATTTCAGAGAGATAATTAGGTCTTGATTTCACAAAATTACAAAGGAAGCAGCGACTACGGGCCCCGCCTCATTGCCTCAGCTCTCCTTTTAGCGCTACATTTACACTGGTTTTGGCACAAACCACCTTATCAACATCTACTAAACATCAGAATGGTCCATTAAGTACATTAAGTCCATTAAGTTTACCCAAATGGCCAGCGGCAATGGCAGGCATGGTGTGCTTCCTTCAGCACGGTTCAGTTCATTTCAGCTCGTTGAGTTTGGGTGGGTGTAAAATGTGTCAGCTCATATTATTTTTCAACAGCCGTGCAAGCGAGAGAGAGAGAGAGAGAGAGAGAGAGAGAGAGAGAGAGAGAGAGAGAGAGAGAGAGAGAGAGAGAGAGAGAGAGAGAGAGAGAGAGAGAGAGAGAGAGAGGAGAGAGAGAGAGAGAGAGAGAGAGAGAGCAAAAGTAATTATCTGTGGATGATTTGAGAATAGTTCTTGCACTTCAGGCTTGAAGGCGCTTATAGTTGCAGACAAATAAAAGATACACAGACAGATATAGCATGTTTCAGGGTCATTCGCATGTTTTCTTCATGTGATAATCGAATGACAAGCCAAACATGTTTCTGGTTGTGGGTTTCACCATAAAGCCTTTGTGATGTGACACATTATTACACACAGTCCACTGGGTCAGTATGACTCCTTGATGCAGGATTGGTCTCCTTCTGCGCTACTCATATAAGGTGCGAGGAGCTATGGACGGCTAGAGAGTGACTTTTGTCTTTTTATAAATTACTTGGAATTGTACCTACACGCCACAAATGTCTGTGAGCCTGTGTTCCTATTGTGACCTGTGAGTGAAGATGGCACTGACCCCGCTAGCAGTGACGTCACGGAGAGAACGCCATGACAGATTATTTTCTGCAGTAGCCTCCCGGGACGAGCCCTGTGCTCCTCATTTCTTTCGATTGCACTGATTGATGGCTTCTAAATTGACCGATATATTGGGATGAAGTGAATCTGACCCTGCAGCACATGGCGGATGACCTTTTTTCCTATATAGGCTTTGTAGTTGTTTGACAACTCTCCTGGCAACAAGATGTGGCTCCGTCATGGAGGTCCGTTGGAAAAGTCACTGTGCACTAACAGCCTGTAGCTAAAATGGATTAATAGCTCATTCAGTCAACATCAAATGAGTGATACGGTTTTCAAATTCATGGTCTTTTGTTGTAGCTCCTTTGGCTCAGGAAACTAATTTGTGTCCACTGTCTTTGTTCAGCCTATTAGCATGCTAACATTTCCTAATCAGCACTTTTAACACAAAGTGCAGCTGAGGCTGATGGGAATATCAAGAGTTTTTGCATGTTTTTGGTCTTTAAGTGCTGAACAATTCTGAGCCGATTATGGTGCTACAAGTTCAGCTAAGGGATCGCTTACGTTATTACAGTTCATCCTCCGGGGATCATGAATGTCTGTACTAGTTTAAATGACAGTCCGTCCAATAGTTGTTGAGATATTTCAATAGGGTGAACTGCCTGACTGACACTGCCACGCCGCTTAGCACAAAAACAAAAACAACAACATGGTAACCTTTAGGATGTTCCACTGATTGATTGATACTTCCGTTAATCAATCTGGCATCCTGACACTCTTGTGTCTCTCAAGAAGCAATTCATTAGAAAGAGCACAGGGATATGAGCTACTGGAGCTGTATGCACAATTAACTGCTTATTGTTTTCACTATAAATCCAGTGTAATGAATGTCACAGAGAGACGTGAGATACTTTGAGTAAAGTTCACCTGTTAATAGAAAGCTTTTTTGTGGAATTTGGTAGACAATTATATGAGCAAACACTTCATATTTGAATAAGTGCCCTTGGTATTTACTGTGTGATTAGCCTGACTATGAGGAATAGGTTAACACTAATTCTTTGCTTGAGTTAGTACAGTATGTGTAAAAGTACCACAGATGTGGCGTTTGAAAGACGTCTGCATTTAACAGACTGGGAGGGTCTGATAAAAGATGCTATCCAGGTGCATTTTGGGAAATATAGGACCCATTGTCTTTGGAGTTTGACCCTGCCTGCTGCTTCGATTTTGACCACTTTTTAAAAATCTGTGGACTGTGTGTTCGGGTCTAATGATGCGAGTGGAGTTATTTGTTTTCATGGTGTTGTGTTCTCAGTAGATACTGTACAAGTTGATCTTGTTCTCTGTATCTCCTTATCCTCGTTCTCTCTCTCCCTCTATGACACATTTTCCTTCCTGAAATTTTTTTGCAAGCACGAGCGGACTGAACCAAGTGTGAAGCTGAGTGCAGTGACCACATCTCAACATGAACTCAAAACACAGCACTTTACAAGTAGAAATGGGCTCCTTACTATGGCACCGCTGGCATATGGAGCAGTTACTGTTAAGACCAGGACACAGTGAAGTACAAAGTACATATGATGGGTTTCACAGACATAGTTTCAGAACTGTCCTCGATGCATCACAATAATACAGAATTTTTTCACAACAGAAAATGCCTTAGAAATTGAAATTGGAGTCGTCCAAGTCAGGACCTTTCCTCCAGGAGAACCATTTTATAGGCTATACACAAAGTTAAGCTGTTTTAAAAGGAGAAAGGTCAGAGCGGCCGCCGAGATGTTTTCCCATCCTTCCCCCTCAATCAATAATCCAGGATGTTCAATTCGAGAGTTTATGGATCAATGCAGCTCCTCCCGCGGAGATGCCAGCAAGAGGGAGAAAAGAGCATCCTCCGTCTGTTGTGTTGGGAGGGCTTTGCCATTCTGTTCCCTGGTTGATCATGTAAGACCAGGCTAATCAGCTGGAATGAATAAAACATGACCATGAAGCTTTTCACCTTTTGGCTTGAGGCTTCTGATTTTCATCTTTCAGAGTCTCCATAGATTTCCGCTGCATTGTTTGGCCGACTTCTTCAGCAGTATTTCCACATTCAGAGAAATCAATGCCGACCCCTTCGCAGCGCTCAAAACTCCCAACAAGGAGAGAGCGGATGAGGCTCGATCCCCTCAGATCCCTCTCTCTCTCTCTCTACCATGGGGTGAACTAGCCCGCGGTATTTCTGCAGTGGATCCACAGCAGTCCATTTCTCCGGTCCTGCTTCTTAGTTTGATTTTCGGGTCAGTCAGCATGACAACTCGATAGAAACCTCGAGCTGGCAAGCACGAACAGCATTCGTAATTATGTTTCATATGAATGCAGTGTTAAAAAATCACTTCGGCCAAGATTAATTTTTTGCACCGCCTCAGGGCGAAACAGTTAACCCATATATCAAGAGGTTTGGGCGTGCACTTTTGCTGACCTCTGAAACCCCTTAGGAATCTTCTTAGTCTTCACTTAGACTTTGTTCATGTGTCAATGTCCATGAGCTGCAGCTAATACGTCATCCTCCTGCCCCCCCCCCCGCGTCTTTCACTAGCAGTGTACTGCTAGCTCATCAGTCTGGAAGCCACAAGCACCACTGCTCTGTCCCTCTGTCCCTCCCTGGGTGTGTCTGCCGCGCCTCAGATGCTGGTCTGCAGCTCGCCATTGAGCAGGGCAGCATTGTGAGTCTCCAAGTTGGCGATCATAGCGTCGTTCACCATCCTGCTCCTGTCCGCCCTGCTGTCGCTGCGCTCGATCTCGTCCAGGCCCGCCACCTTTTTCAGGCACAGGACGTTCTGAAAGCTCTTCTTGAAGTTGTCCGACAGGAAGGCGTACAGGATGGGGTTGGCGCAGCTGTTGGCGTAGCCGAGCACCACCACAAAGTCGAAGGTGCTCTTCACGGCGGAGGTGGGGTTGATGGAGCTGGCGACGGAGGTGACGTTGAATATGTAGAAAGGCAGCCAACAGAGGACGAAAACCGCCACCACGATGGACACCATCCGTGTCACCTTTCGCTCAGAACGCTTGCGCTTGGTGAACCGACCCGCATCCCAGAGGACTTTACCTGGCAAAGAAATGCACTGTCAGTGGCTTAAAATCTCCCAAATATAAAAGCTAATTGTTCACATGATATATCTTAAAGCAAAAGTTTGACATTTTGGGGAATTTGCTTGTTTGCTTTTTTTTGCCAAGTTACATGTGAAGATTAATACCACTTTAATATCTGTCCGTCAATATGAGCTACAACCAGGAGACTGCTAGCTTAGCTTAGCATG